>NC_056735.1:133356107-133388607 GCF_019279795.1 Protopterus annectens
TTCTCAACTCACTCACCCCCCACTCTCCACCTTTCTTCCATCCCCACCAAGTATGCATCTCTCTTCTTGGTTTCTGTACCACTTTGGCACCTAACTAAAATCAGGAAAGTGTGCTAAAGGCTAAGACTTTCCTGCTTGTTTTATCTTTTCTTAACCAAGGGCTCACTCCATACATTATCAACATTTGTCTTACCTAACCTCTCTACTCTAAACAATATACTACTCATTGATTAAGTGTAAGTCCCAATGATAAGTTTTCTTTGAAGCATAGTGATCTGACACTCCTATGCCCTCTCCCGCTTTAACTACATATCTTTCTCTGTACACTCTCAATCTTATTTTTCTTTTTTTCCATTTACATTGTAAAACTTTATCACCCCCTTTCCTTTAAACTGTTTCTTCTAACACTCGCTTCCTATCTCCTGCCCCTTTAAACTATTTCTAACATCTGTTTCCTACCCCCTGCCCCTCCTTCTATTCTAAACTTCCTTCTGACCCACCCTGACCCCTCCCTGAGTTGCTCATCAGATATTACTTAGTATTCTGTAATGTTTTGGTGCTTTCTTTTAAACTTTCTCTTGTCTCTGGTCCCAACGTAGCCTCCTGGTCCTCCAAGAAACTGTGTGCTTGCCATGTAACTCAGTGCATTGAATATATTGTTTATTTACACCTTACTAAGCCATCATAAACACAAGTTATAAGTAAGAATGCTTAGAAAAGCTTAGTTTGTTCCCTATACTGGGCATTTTTAACTAATGGAATAAGGTTACTAGCAGCAATATCTCCGCACTAGTGTTGTCTGGTTCAGTACTTGCTTCCTGCCTATTGTATACAAGCTCTGTAGCACTGTTGTTGACCTGTAACTACCAGCTGGTAGATATAAATGTACCTAATGTGTTTACTTTGCAAATCCTAGGAACAAACGGATGCACACACCGGGCTTCTTAGTCCTTGTACCTTACTTGTACTGTCCTATTCATGTCTGTCCTTTATTCAAATGAAACAGACTTCCAGGCACTTGCTCGTATTATACTCTACCATTGTGTAGACCCTCAGAGAAGCTGCCCTTTTGACTTGCTTGTTAGGTAGTACTGCACTAATCTTTAACTGAATGCTTTATTTCATTTAAGTTGAAACCTAGCACTGTGTACTGAAAAATGCTGAACTCTTGTCTGTTTTAATAAGTGCTGCTTTACAATTGGAAGGTGTAATAACTGCTGCTTTACAATTGGAAGGTGTAATAACTGCTGCTTTACAATTGGAAGGTGTAATAACTGCTGCTTTACAATTGGAAGGTGTAATAAGTGCTGCTTTACAATTGGAAGGTGTAATCTTTTATATTGTCGAATTTCTGCATGTAGTATTTGGGTACTTGCAATTGCATTCTCTCTTCCTTCAGCTTGTTCCAGCTAGACTATACGCTAGCATCCCCTGACCTTACCATGTTTTGCACTATTTATTTTGCCTATTCCAAATTTTAGAGTAAACACTTTCTTTCTTTCACCATTCTACTATTACCTGTGGGATTTTCCCCCTCCCAGTGCCTAATTAAAGGCCCCTTTCTCCAAATCTGTGATGTAAGCTAAGCTACTCTCCCTTCTAGCTCCTCATGCCTCTCTGATCTTCTCTTCCCTTTCTACTGCTCCTTGCAAACCTGGAAGTCCTCTATCCGGGTCTTCTACGTTTTTTCTTTCTCATCCTAGAGCCCATAACCTTCATCTTTCTTTCTCTCTCTCTCTCTCAGTCCTCTGCCTTCTTTCGTTCTCTCTCTCAATCCTCTGCCTTCTATTTTACTCTTTATGCTTGCCCCTAATATTCACTATCCCTTCATTAATTTCTTTCTCTCTTCTAGAGATTTTTTTTACCACCCTAAGCTCACTATCTTATTGTCATTACATCTCTTTTATTTTACAGTAGTCGCCTACATGGAAAAGTGACCTCACCCTCCCCCCACACACACACACATACATGGATGAAATTCTATCTATTGGCCCTGAAATTGATACAAGGACTGTTGCTCACCAGCCAAGGAAGGGAGGGAAAAAAAAAACAAATACCATCACAAGCTATATGTATGTGTCTGTATTGCTTCTTTCTCACTTGGTGTTAAAAGCATGTTTTTTGTCTTTTTTTCAAATTAAACTAGGCTGTGGCATGCACATGGATTTCTTAGCTCACTAACCCTCCCACCACCACTACCATCTTTCTTCCGCCCCCACTGAGTATACATCTCTCTCCTTTGTCTCTGTATCACTTTGCCACCTAACTAACATCAGGAAAGTGTGCTAAAGGCTAAGACTTTCCTGCCTGTCTCCTCTTTCCTAAACCAAGGGATCACTCCATACATTATCAACATTTGTCCTTACTCACCTAGTCTCTCCACTCTAAGCACTGTTCTCTTAAGTGTAAGCCCAATGATATATATATATATGTATATTTTTTTTTTTTTTTTTTTTTTTTTTTGAAGCATAGCGATCTGCTGCTCCTGGCTCTGCCTGCTTCGTTCGCCCTTGTTTTGCTCAGGCTCACTCTGCTCCCCTACTCTACCTGCATTCCCCCCACCCCTACATCAATTACAGTTATCCTACCCAGTGCTCCATCTACCTCTGTTGCTCACTCAGTCATAACCTTCTACTAATTCATTGTTTATTACACCCCCACATTTCACTAATTGTACAGTTGACCATCGCACATCCCACCTCCTATACTCCACCACACTGTCTTCACATTTCAGTTTCTTACAAATAAATCTTACTGTTCACTACGTTACATATCCCTCTATCATAACATGCCATTCATCACCAATCTAGCACTACTTACTCTCGCTATCCTTCCTCTTTCTACAGCTACTTACTACTCCTGAAACCATACATGAATATTAAAAGCCCACTAATGTAACTGCCACTGTTCTGCCCAAACTCACTCACTTCTCTGACATAGCACCCTCTCTATACACATCATGTGCTCCCGTCCTTAAAAAGCTAAAAATTCTAACCTTACATCTAAAAACTAAAATAAAAATAACTTCCATACATGAATACAGCACAAAGAAATAACTGCTACCCACTAATCCCATACACACTTACCACAACCTAATACTATGCAGTGACATTCACCCCAATCCTGGAACCACTTTCTCCCCTCTTTATCACAAGAACTGTCACCAAACCCTTATCCTCACTAACATCAACCTATAAAGCATCAGAAACAAAATTCCAGATTTCATGCCTGGATTGAACACTAAGCCAGATATTGTAGCAGCAACTTAGACTTGGCTAAAACCTTATATTAGAAACTCTGAATTCCTCCCATCAGGCTTCTCTTGCCTGAGAGCAGATAGGCCCAGAAAAAAGGTGGGGACATTGCTGTCATATACCATAATACTTTTAATATAGTCCCATATAACAAACCCACTCCCACATTTTCTATAGCTGAAATACCAATACCCTACTTGAAAGTGAATAGCAGCAAAAGCATATGCATTATAGTCACATATACCCCCCCCCCGGGTAACAATCTCCCAGTACTTGAAGAAATAGTAGCCTGATCATCCAAAATTATAAGAGAATGAAACAATCATACTTGGTGATGTGAATATTAACGGGTTAGACATCATACATCATCACCCAACAAACAGTATTAACCTATTTACGTACACCTAACTCATTACTACCATAACTAGACCCAACAAAAACAAATGCTCAGTATTAGCATGGATGCTTGTCTCTGGCCCTAGTAAAATCTCCTCCACTGGCACTCTACCTAACAGCATTAGTGATCATCTTCCATCATGCATAACTCACAAACCAACTCTAGTGCCTAATGTACACCACTATGAGCATACTAGAGACCTATCTCACTTCTGCCCAACTACCTTTAATGATATCCTATGAAATATCGACTAGCATCCACTTAAAGTCCTACCACTGAATGTTGCTGTTGAATTCTTTAACTCAACATTCCTCCATGTACTAGACAATCTCGCTCCTCTCCAGCATGGAGAGTGAAAGCCAACCAGGCCAGTTGGCTTAACAAATCCATCAAACAACTAGTGAAAGCTAAGGATAAGGCCTGGAAATTATGGCATACAAGTAAAAACCCTGCAGACTTCACTCAATACAAACAACTGTGTAATCAAGTAAAGCAACTTGACATCAAAAACAAATAAGACTACTACATTACTCTGCAAAATGACTATATGCAAAATCCTAAAAATATGGAGGTCCATAAACCCTCTGTTATACCCAGGCAAATGCAATAATCCCTCACCTGATCCAGACATGGCCTCAGCTGAAACTGTCTCACTTATTAACTCATTCTTTAAAAACAGTATAGTCAGTCTCACCGCCAACTTCACACTAATCAACCAATTGCCCCCAGACCCATCTGCTACAAGACCAAACTTCTCTGTCATACCCATACCTACCTCTATCATAAAGAAACCCCTGCTTAAACTTAAACCTGGATTAAATTCTCCAGATAACTTACCACCAGAATTCCTCCAAAAATCAGCAGATGCTATAGGCTATCCCATTAATATTCTACTAAACAGATCCATTCAATAGTCCTTCATTCCCACCATTTGGAAAAAGCATTTATCCTCCCTCTCCATAAAGGTGGAAACATTAATGATATATCTAACTTGCATCCAATTGCCATCCTCTCTCCCATCTCCAAAATTCTGGAAAAATTTATCCATAACCACCTACTTATTTACGTAGTACACCTCAACCTCCTCTCCTCAACACAACATGGGTTTAGGCCTAGTCATAGCACCACCACTGTTCTTATATCTTTCTTGGATACAGACAGCCATGCTCGAGACTCAGGATACCTTGTCTCCTCACTATTTCTTGACCTTTTCAAGGCATATTATACTGTCTCCCACCAACTTTTCTGTGCAGTGCTGAAAGTTTTTCTTTAAATAAATTGAACTTTATTAATAATCAGTTCTTCATCCTTAAACCAATATGCCTATTTGAGTCTTTTCATAGTTCCTCAGATGTTTATGCAATGCTTTTTATTGTCAGTAGTGTATGTAACCAACTGGAGTTCATATGTTTTCCTGGTATTCCTCAATGTTGTGTCTTTCGGCTTTTCCCGGTTAGGGGTCGCCACAGCGGAACTCCGGTCTGCTAATGATTGGCAGTAGATTTTTACATCCCAAGTTTCTGGCCCTGATGCACAACCTTCAATGTTCCTCAATAAACACCTGAATTATGTCCTAGTCTTATCATCTGTCTTTCGGCTTTTCCCGGTTAGGGGTCGCCACAGCGGAACTCCGGTCCGCTAATGATTGGCAGTAGATTTTTACATGCTGGCTTGCCAGGCCTAACGCACAACCTTCAATGAAGGAATGCCCATTCACGCATGTCAACACACAGAAGACGCTCTAACTGAGAATTGAACGTGCAACGTCTAACTGTGAGGTGACAACGCTATTCCTAGTCTTATGATATATACACTTATTTTTCTCACTATGGCTCTTTATGCACCTTAGCCAAAGTTTTCTCTTTATTTTATTTAACCTGTCTAATTTCAATGTCCACCACTCATATCATCTTTTTAAATGTCTGTTCGAAGCTTCATATGGGACATACATTTGATAATAATTTGTTTATAAAGTATATCCCAGCACTCTTGCATAGCCCTGCAACTCATGTCATCCATCTAGTCCATATTTAGCAGTTTTCTAGAAGTTGCTAAAGGTTCTGCTCTATAGAATTTGCATTTAGTGACTCAGTCTATAAAACTTTCTTTTAACGGCACCTTTGTAACTTGCAGTGTAATTTAAAAATTAACTGAACAATATACTTCAGGTTCAGTATTACCGTAGCTTGCCATCACACTGTTTTCAGTCAAAATAACATTGAGTATATTGTCCTTCCAACTGAGTTTATCAACTATCATCAAATATCCTAACTCTTCACTAGTTGAGATAATACAGTTAATACCTTCATTGTCCAATTCTAATTAACTTCAGTGCACTTTTGGAGCACTTGACTCTGGTATATGGCACTGTGTTAAGGTTTTGATGTCTAGTTCCCGTGGTACAGAGTTTGATTCCCTTAGCTCTCAAGTGCCTACATTATAAACATGAGAAAGTCATTTAACCAGATTGCACTTGGGGGCAACTAGAAATCTTTGGCTAGGTTTCTCAATTGTTTCCTAAACTACAAGTCTATTAATTTGACAAAAGACAAAAAAAAAAAGAAACGCTTTTAGCACCAGGTGAGGAAGAAGCAATTTTTACACATATGTATAGCTTGTGATGGTGTTTTTTTTTTTTTTTCCTTTCTTTCTCCCTTCTTTGGCTGGAGAGCAACAGTCCTTGTATGAGTTTCTGGGTCAGTAGATAGAATTTCAGCCAGGTGTGTTTGGGGGGGAGGGGTTGAGGTCACTTTTCCATGTTGGTGAATAGTATAGCTTGTGATGGTGTTTTTTTTTCCTCCATTCCTTGGTTGGAAAGCAACAGTCCTAGTATCAGTTTCAGGACCAGTAGAAATAATTTCTGCCAGCTGTGTTATGGGGGTGGGGAGATTTGAGGTAACTTGTCCATGTAGGTGACAAGCGGCAAGCACACAGTTTCTTGGAGGTCCAGGGGGCTGCATTGGGACCAGAGACAAGAGAAAGTTTACAAGCGATTAAATGCAATCAAATGAGTTATTTTTGTCTAAAACTATCTTGTTGCTAACTGTGTCCGGTGAGTCTGTCAATAGACATTGTCAATACATTTTGTTCCACCACATTGGAGGTTAACTCTTGTAAACTCAATATTAAAAGGAAGCAGCAAAAGCAAAGTGGACAACTGAAAAATTAAAACCAGATTGGATATTTGCCAATATGGCTTTTGTGATAGGAAAGTCAGAATTACCAGCTCATGACAGATGGGTGAGTAAGCTCACAGACGACACCAAACAAGAGGCAACAGTGAATCCAGTAAAGGATCAGGTAAAAACTGAGACACACATGAATGCTTTGTACTTGTGATCATTGAGGATTTGAGGACCCATTTGGAATTTAAAGCTAGTAAAAAGAAGGCGTTGCATTTTGATACCAATAATCTCACTTGCCCATATATCTTCAATAATGTAATTTTAGAAGGAGCTGATAGGGTTAACGACTTCAGCATTATAGTAGAAAATGAACTGCAATTTGATTACTATGCTTTCATTGTCTTCACTTGAGCTGTACCTGAAAGTGGCCCACTGAGATGAATGCTATACTCCCGTGAAGGAAGGAAGGAAAGATGAAGAAAAAGAAAGAAAGTGAGAGAGATTATGTCCCTCAGATTACCTTGGAACTCAAGAATTGCACAAAATGAGGAAGATACTATTTTTGGGAATAAGGAACTGTCGTGTGCCCTGTTTAGCTTACTATAACTGCAGCCCTCAGCAGGACAAGTGGAATGGAAAATCAACGGACAATATAAATATGAAGTGAAGGGGGGATGTCATTCTACAACAATTGTAGAAATGTTATTTCTTAAAATTGTTCAAAAAATTGGGTGGCTGCGGTGGTGCAGCAATTAATGTTGCCACTTCATAGCAAGAGGTTCTCCAGTTCGATCCTTGGCTAGGGTGCCTTCTGTGTGCAGTCTGCATGTCCTGCCTGTGGTCACATGGGTTTCCTCCAGGTGCTCAGGTTTCCTCCCACATCCCAAAGACATGCTGTAGGTGGATTGAACACTTTAAACTGGCCCTGTGTGTGCCTTCTGTGGAAGGTTGGGTTCCGGGCTGGCAATTTGACACTGTAAAAACTCTACTGCCAATCATGAGTGGACAGGTGATCCGCTGTGGCAACCCCTAACCGTGAAAAGCCAAAAGAAGAAGACTCAAAAAATTAATTGTTTGCCAGGAAGGCTATCAGAAAGAAATGTTTTATAAGCTGAATTGATAGGAGTGAGAGCGTGTTTGTGTGTGTGTGTGTAAGTGTGTGTGTGGATGAGTGCAGACTTTTTATATTCCTCTATGTGTGTGAATGCAAACACATTTAAGTGTGTGTGTGTGTGTGTGTGTGTGTGTGTGTCTGCATCTGCTTTATTTACTACTTTCTTTTGATTTAATAACAAAAGTTAATGTACAACATATCACTGTTTTAGTACTAAATGCTTTATTATTTTTCTACTGAAAGTATAACATCATTTTATCATTCTCATTCTTTATTTGCATTGTAACTTTATTACATTTTCCTTGTCAGTTAATTCTGTGACTTGATGCATTTGGATTTCATAATGGGATCAATGCATAATAAGGTTTAACATCAGAAATAAAAGGAGTGCAAACTTAATTATCATCCATGCACACTACCTTTGTAAACTTATTTTAGTTTAAAGTACAAGGCTAGAGGTTTTGCTGTTCATACTGCCATCTATCAATTATAGCCTAAATATTAGTCACAATGATGAATGACTGGTTTCCTCCTGTCAGTCAAATGTAGGGAAAACAGTATTGCAATGCTCTCTACCAGCCGATGAGGAACATTACTGTCTGTAAAGCAAAAAATCTCAGCCTTATTCCTTGCAAATCTCAGCAAGTGATATAATGTATGGATATTTATTCAATCGTTTCTCTGCTGTACTTTGTGTAAGTGATTTATGAGTAATTCTATTCTGCACGAGATAGAAGAAGCATAAAGCTTGAAGTGGGACTAAAATGAGCTGAAGCATTAATGATTCAAATGAAATTCGACCAGTGACATGGACAAATAACACTTGTATGGAAAACGATACAAAGCAGCAGAGGAGAATAGCTCTTTTGATCTTTTCCTGTTAAGTGCTACTTAGAATTAAGGCAAAGCTATGTTTTTAGACTGAGAATGGACAATTACACAGCTGCTCGAAGAATTATTTTAGAAAATAAATATATTTGGGCAGGAATGTGTCTTAAAACACAATTGTTTTTATTTAATGGTGTCTTCTCTATCCTATTGTAGATTATTAAATACATTTAAATTAACGGTTCTGGATAAAATGAAAATACAACTCATAAAATATGAGCAGCGTTATGCAAGTATACAGTTCACCATTTTGTTACAAGTTGTAAAGAAACTTGTACTCTGTAAGGATATGTTATTCTGATATACTTCAGTTTTACAGAGCAAGGTGGGCTGCTTTATATAAAGTTACAAGAAATATACTAGAGGAGGACAAATGCATTCATTTAAGATATGCTGTTTTATCCTTAAGCTGTGACAATATCATAGTATTTTGCATAGAATTATGGACATAATATACACATTAATAAAATGCAGTATTTGCATGACTGTCCCTCTCACAACTAAATATTTTTATACAAAATGTCATGTACAAGTGTTCTTCAAGCTTACCCTTACTGTAAAAGTGTTTATCTTTCAAATGACCTCCTCTATTTATCCACTCAGTATTTAAAATGAACGCATGACCCTTCCTCACTCCATGAGCAATTTTAACTTCTAATATTGTCAGGTATGTGTATATATGCTGAAATGTGTACAATTTGTTTGACCTACTGATAACATACTGAACTTTTTCTTTCTGTATAAAGAAAAATAAACACGATACAGCTTTAAATCTATTTTCAACCTGCACCGTGTTTCTAACACATACATTCCATAGTATAGGTTAGCTTTGGAATATAGTCAAGCAAATACAAAAACTACTTTGTCTGCTCTAATGAAACTATTCTCATTACTCCTCACTATTCCCTAGCATCTACAGGTTCTTATTCTTCTGCCTAAAACAGGATGTCATTTGAGAGGAAAATGATACATAACTCCCCCTACCCCAACTTTGAGATGGTGAATATAAGAAGATAAACTGAATACCCTGTATCACTTTGTCCCATCTCAGCGTTCCCAGAATACACCAAGGTTTAGAGTCTGGTCCCATAAAGTATCTGTTCCAGCTTGTGGCCTACACTGTATTGCTGCTGTTTGATACTGACCCACTCTACAGTGGTACTGCTGCCTGATACTGACCCACTCTACAGTGATACTGCTGTTTGATACTGACCCACTCTGCAGTGATACTGCTGTCTGATACTGACCCACTCTACAGTGATACTGCTGTCTGATTCTGAGCCAGTCTACAGTGATACTGCTGTTTGATACTGAGCCACTCTGCAGTGATACTGCTGTTTGATACTGACCCACTCTGCAGTGATAGTGCTGTCTGATACTGACCAGTCTACAGTGATACTGCTTTCTGATGCTGACCCACTCTGCAGTGATACTGCTGTTTGATACTGACCCACTCTACAGTGATACTGCTGTCTGATACTGACCCACTCTACAGTGATACTGCTGTCTGATACTGACCCACTCTACAGTGATACTGCTGTCTGATGCTGACCCACTCTACAGTGATACTGCTGTTTGATACTCACCCACTCTACAGTGATACTGCTGTCTGATACTGACCCACTCTATAGTGATACTTCTGTTTGATACTCACCCACTCTACAGTGATACTGCTGTCTGATGCTGACCCACTCTACAGTGATACTGCTGTTTGATACTGACCCAGTCTACAGTGATACTGTTGTCTGATACTGACCCACTCTACAGTGATACTGCTGTCTGATACTGACCCACTCACCCACTCTACAGTGATACTGCTGTCTGATACTGACCCACTCTATAGTGATACTTCTGCTTGATACTCACCCACTCTACAGTGATACTGCTGTCTGATGCTGACCCACTCTACAGTGATACTGCTGTTTGATACTGACCCAGTCTACAGTGATACTGCTGTCTGATACTGACCCACTCGACAGTGATACTGCTTTCTGATACTGACCCACTCTACAGTGATACTTCTGTTTGATACTCACCCACTCTACAGTGATACTGCTGTCTGATACTGACCCACTCTACAGTGATACTGCTGTTTGATACTGACCCACTCTACAGTGATACTGCTGTCTGATACTGACCCACTCTACAGTGATACTACTGTTTTATACTGACCCACTCTACAGTGATACTGCTGTCTTATACTGACACAGTCTACAGTGATACTGCTGTCTGATACTGACCCACTCTACAGTGATACTGCTGTTTGATACTGACCCATTCTACAGTGATACTACTGTTTGATACTAACCCACTCTACAGTGATACTTCTGTCTGATACTGACCCACTCTGCAATGATACTGCTGTTTGATACTGACAAAGTCTACAGTGATACTGCTATTTGATACTGACCCACTCTACATTGATACTGATGCTTGATACTAACCCACTCTACAGTGATACCAACCCACTCTACAGTGATACTGCTTTTTGATACTGAACAACTCTACAGTGATACTGCTGTCTGATACTGACCCAAGCTGCAGTGATACTGCTGTCTGATACTGATCACTTTGCAGTGATACTTCTGCTGATACTGACCCACTCTGCAGTGATACTGTTGTCTGATACTGACCAAGTCTACAGTGATTCTGCTGTTTAATACTGACCCAATTTACAGTGATACTGCTGTTTGATACTAATCCACTCTACAGTGATACTGCTGTCTGATACTGACCCACTCTACAGTGATACTGCTGTTTGATATTGACCCACTCTACAGTGATACTGCTGTCTGATACTGACACAGTCTACAGTGATACTGCTGTCTGATACTGACCCACTCTATAGTGATACTGCTGTTTGATACTGACCCAGTCTACAGTGATACTGCCATTTGATACTGACCCAGTCTATAGTGATACCACTGTCTGATACTGTCCCACTCTACAGTGATACTGCTGTTTTATACTGACCCACTCTACAGTGATACAACTGTCTGATACTGACCCACTCTACAGTGATACTGCTGTCTGATACTGCCACAGTCTACAGTGATACTGCTGCCTGATACTGCCACAGTCTACAGTGATACTGCTGTTTGATACTGACCCAGTTTACAGTGATACTGCTGTTTGATACTGACCCAGTCTACAGTGATACTGCTGTTTGATACTGACCCAGTCAACAGTGATACTGCTGTTTGATACTGACCCAGTCTACAGTAATACTGCTGTCTGATACTGACCCACTCTACAGTGATACTGCTCTCTGATACTGACCCACTCTACAGCGGTACTGCTGCTTGATACTGACCCAGTCTGCAGTGATACTGCTATTTGATACTGACCCACTCTACAGTGATACTGCTGTTTGATACTGAACCAGTCTACAGTGATACTGCTGTTTCATACTGACCCACTCTACAGTGATACTGCTGTCTGATACTGACCCACTCTACAGTGATACTGCTATTTGATACTGACCCAGTCTACAGTGATACTGCTATTTGATACTGATCCACTCTACAGTGATACTGCTGTGCTGTTTAATACTGACCCAGTCTACAGTGATACTGCTGTTTGATACTGACCCAGTCTACAGTGATACTGCTTTTTGATACTGACCCACTCTACAGTGATACTGCTTTCTGATACTGACCCACTCTACAGTGATACTGCTGTTTGATGCTGACCCACTCTTCAGTGATTCTGCTGTCTGATACTAACCCAAGCTACAGTGATACTAGATCTACAAAGAACAGTTTTGGAAAAGGATGAGTTGCAGTTGGTGATAAGGTAGTTCCTGTGCTGTAATTGGTCTACAGTGGTGATCATGAGATCTAACAGTGGCACTCTGGGAACCAGGAAGATTCAGTAGCAGAAGACACAACTGACAGTGCCACAGAAGTCATAAGTGACTGTGACAGGCTACACTACTTCTTATCATGATCACCTTGCACAGGCATGAACAAATGGACAGAGAAAGGCTGTGGATAAGTCCATGTTGTCAGAAAAGCACATAAATTTGAGCAATGTACAACATTTAAGCACTCTGTGACTTTGGCTGTGGAAAACGTTCTTGGCTACTCACCTCATTCAGGCTGAACTGCAAGAGGGATGCCATCTGTTTTAACAATAAGCTTTACAAAACTCCATGACAACAGTAATTACTGTTATTACATATGATGTGCAGCTTATAAGATGCAGCAGACAACATAATAACATCTGAAAGAAATGTCAAGGTTCTCTAAAGAAATTATAAAAGAGCTAGCGCAATGAGAGCACCACCATGACAATGTCCTCTGAGTGCTAGCTATTACATTTGATTCTCTAGCAGAAGACATGAAAAAGTAAATATTCCTTTAAAAATAAGTATTTGTGTATGAATGTAAGACTTAATAAATATTCCAATATGATTACCATAATGCTTATGCTATACTACATATACCTGTTTAACGTTTTACACCATGAACATATAGTACTGTTTTCCAAAGTGCAAGCTTTCCTATACCTAACACTACAAGGTTTAAATGATTAAAATTCACACATTTACTTAAACTTTCTGTTCAGAGTATATTAACAGTGATGTACTAGTGTGCAATACAACTAACAGAGATGGATAAAGCCCTAAATATGACCCCGGTGACCTATGATCAATTAACGTCTCAGGTACGTGTTGGGGCTATGTGTGTGTGGGGTGGGGGGGATGATGAGTCTTTGCGTGCTTGCCCCGGTGATGGTGTGCGAACAGAATTATGTTGTTTTCTGTTCCTTTGATGGAGACTGGAGCCAAGAATCATTGTTGATTCACATGTATGGTCAGGCTTTAGGGGTGTGATCAGTAAGCTCAGGAGGGACATGCTCCAAGACCAACAATCATCACGCACACAGTGGCCAATAAAAAGCAATAATGTAACATGTAGTAGGGTAGGGTGATAAATTAAAAGGTCTTCTTTGAGCAGTTATGGTGATTGTATAGTTCTCTAGTCTCCCACAGCAATCACACCACCAGCGAAGATGGAGAGTGGGGACACCGACTGATGGGGCTAATCTTGTAATGTTTCATTAATCTGTAGATTAAAGTATTAGGGGACTCAAAGAAGATGCTGAATGACCCCAACTTGCCAGTACAAGGGAGAATGCCAGTATCAAACATACCATATATTATGTGAGTGTTACACTAATCTAGTTTATTTTAAATACTGTATATCTTGCATTTATTAACTATATTTTGACTTCTGTTTTGCCTAGTCATATCTCTTAAGGCATCAAAATAAGCTGGAATTCACGAAGTTGTATGCACTAAGGGCAAATCATTTTATCCTTTACAAGCTATCCCATCATTGTCTCATATTCCGCGGTGGTGCAGCAGTAGCGTTGTTGCCTCACAGCAAGAGGTTCTCTCGTTCGATTCTCAGCTAGTGTGCAGGGAGTGCCTTCTGTGTGGAGTCTGAATGTCCTCCCCGCAGTTTGAGTGGCATTCCAAAAGACATGCGTAAATGGGCGTGCCTTCGTTGAAGGCTGGGCATCAAGCTGGCAACACGGCACTGTGAAAATCTACTGCCAATCATTAGCAGACCGGAGTTCCGCTGTGGTGACCCCTAACCGGGAAACGCCAAAAGACAACAACAACAAGCCATCCCATCATTAGTGAAAAAGTGAAGTGTGACATACATGCAATGATATAGACGCTCTTGAAATGCCTTTTGATGGGAGAAAAAAATGAGGAGAGTCAAGTCAGCTGATCTTTCTTTCTGGAAACTTCTCCGAATCCAGTTGCAACTGGAAGAAGTGGGCATAAACTGTAGGATAGAGCTGATATGTAGTAAAATATGCAATAAATTATCAGTCCAATCTTTAAAAGTAATTTCTTGTTCCTGTACTGTACTGTACCTGAAGTGCTAAGCATAACTGCATGCATGCATCTTTTGTGTAGTAGTAAATCCTCACTGATAATGTGATTGATATCCATGCAAACAGTGATACGTACATTGATGTGCAAAATTGTTACATAAACCATACGGCATAAATATAATGCATGGTCAAGCACACATTGGAAATGGTTAGATATTATACTGGCCAGGCACAAGCCAGGTAAGCCAGGATATTTTATTTCCAGAATCATAGTAAGTCATATCTATTGGGTATAACTATCTGGCATAAGGTGGGGTGACATTTTACAATACAAATATATGCTGTTCACAAGGCAGTATATTAAATTAAGAATTAATATGGATATTGGAATTGGCATGCTTTACAATGTATATTCCATGTTTTCAATCATATTGACTGAATATTCGTTTTTACACCACATCTCCCTCACCATCAAAAAAGTCCACTCCAAACTTGGCACCCTTTACAAAATTAAACCTTACCTTACAGACAACACCAGACTAGCTACTGCCTACACACACCTACTCTCCACCTTCCTCTATGACTCCGTAGTATTTATAAACATACATAAATCTGACCTAAATAATCTGGAATCATGCTACAATAAAATCACCAAGCTTGCCACAGGCCACCTTTACATAACCCACCACTGCTCTGTACTCTCCCACCTTAAATGGTTAGAACTACCAAACCTTCTAACATTTAACCAACTGTCCATAGTCCACAATATAATTCACAAACCTAGCAACTGCCCAGCACTCACCAATCTACTCCAACCCAACAGCAATCCTAGAACTCTAAGATCCTCAAATAAACTATTGTTAAAGATTAGCCAAGGCCACAACACACAGCGCAATGCCCTTTCCCATAAAATTGTCAAACTGTGGAACACTCTTCCTTAACCTATGGCTAAAAACCCCAGCATTCATGAGTTTAAAAACATCCTTAATGAACATCTAGCAAAACACTGGCTGTGCACCTGCCATACTCCTGGTTAAGCTACCTACTACTCCCTTACATTACCCTAAACTAGCGCATTCTCACAGCTACAACTTTTAACTGCTGAAGGCTATCTTGATTCTACACTCAGTTTCAGTTAGCAAGGTATACACATATACTGTTTTGTCTGACTACTTTGCTCTATCTTGCAATTACTGTATCACACTGTTCTCACTATTAACTCACGCGGCCAGTTTTTATCACTAACTGTGCCATTTTTTGTTAAATTTGTTAATTTATTTGTTAATTATTTGCTAATTATTGTTATATAACTAATTTCTTTTACAGACTTGCTTTCTACATTGTTGATTAATATGTGTTCAATTTGATTGTTTAATGCTGTCTATTTGTACGTATGGAGCTTTTCTCCCCAAGCCTCCGCTGAAATTGGGCCTCATGCCCAGTCGGACATTAGCCAGTAAACAAAACAAATAAATAAATAAAATAAATTTTACTTCTACCACAGTACAGATAATGCACTCCAAGATTTGCTAAGGAGCCAGATCTTGCAGGACCTAGCTTCAAATTGTTGGTCTTGTTATGAATAAGACATGACTCTGAGGAATTTATTTAACTAGAACAAAAGATCTTAATCTACTCCAAAAAAGGAAATCATGCATAGTCGGCCTTAAATAAATGGATAAAGAATGAAACAAAACAACTAACAAACTATCTTATGAATGCAATTAAAATTCCATGCTCCTGATTTTAAATCTGTAGAAGTAACATTGCATTTTTCTTTTCTACAGTACATAAAACAGAAGTAAATCAATAAAAACTGCAAGTTATCACAAAGAAAATGTATGTAGAATTTTGCTGTAAGAACAAGAAGTAAACATTTTAATAGTTAAATGACAAAGTTTAGCAAATACAACACAAACAGAAAAGTGCTGCGACATAGATGGTAGATATCATGCACTGGGAAGATGTATTTGAATGCATCTCTGGAAATGTCGATACTTTGCCTTCTGAGGGCCCAGAAACTTTATGGCGAACTAGACACACGAGGACCAATCCACAATATTGAAAAATAACAAATAAAACCAATAAATTTTAATCAAGAAAGAAAATGCAGTTTTAACTTGCTGACATAAAGGTAATTTTGTCATTTGCAGAATAACAGGCTTGGATTTGTGGTCAGCATGAGAGATGACCATCACAGATTTAGTTTTATTTATTTATTTACCAGGGAAGTCAGCAGAGGCGTGGGGAGAAAATCTCCATTTGCTTACACTGCAATATACTGAGTTCCAGATAAGACAGAGTAGTTACATTTCTATTTACATTTACACACACATACAGCAGTTACATTTATATATTCTAAGATTTTACAGACATAGAAGTTAATAAAGAGAAAAAACATATGCAACGTACAGAATTGTACAGGCAGTAGTTATGTATAAAAATTGTTTTGTCATTTCAGTGAGTAGTTGAGAGTATTCTGTTTAGGATAGTATTTGGAGAGTATTGTATGATGAGCACAAAGTCTTAACCTGGTGATGAGCATGTGCAGGACCCAGATTGGTTAAGATGTTCATTGGATTTACGGTCAGTATGAGAGATGACCATGTCAGATGTTACACTGGATATGCAGTCAGTATGAGAGATGACCATCAAAGATGTGTCTTTGGATTTACAGTCCGTATAAGAGAAGACCATGAGTCTTCCACTGTCAGAATAAGGTGTTATACTGTAATGTCTACCTTGTTATAGATCAGAAAGCTGCACACACAAGAATAAGACCTATATTGTGAAGCACAAATGTAATAGAAAATAAATAAAAAAAAGAGTTGTGTGTCCAATTACTTTCAATATCCAAATAACCTTTTCTTGAGGCACAACGCAACAATAAGAAGCTTGACCCTTTATTAAACACACTGAACTAAAGAACAAAAACAATAAAACATCCAGTAAGTGCTTTCACATTCTCTTGAATGCTTCATCAGACTGTTAAAAAAGCTAAGCCATTTCTACATTTAAATACCTTTGCTGTTACTTCATTAACCAATCATTATTGTTCCTTACTTGATGACATCAGTGCTTAATTGATTAAAAAATTAACTAAAAAATTGCTGGCTGAAATTCATGTTCAAAACCTCTGTGATTCTTTATATTAAAAACAAATATTTAATTTATAATAGATACTTCAACCTCATGCAGCTTAAAAACATATATATAACACATCTCAATCTATATGTTCCACTATTTAAAAAAAAAAGTGCTTATGTATAAATGTATACTACAAAAATATAAAATATATCAAATATATATGTTGTTTATTAACAGATTCATGAGCCATCCTGAAAAAAAGCTAGACTAATAGCTTATAAACAATGTTAATGCTTGTCTCTTACTATCAAGAAGGGTTTAATGGACACCCTGTCATTCAAACCAGATAGTCTATATGCTTGTAGCCTCATGATCCACCTTGTCTCTCTTTGTTCAGTGTAGTTTCTATGATCACCTAGCCTAATGTTCTTATATACAAACTCAATCACAGTAAATTTAAAACCATGTGTACTCCCTTCATTCATAACATGTCTAGCTAGGGCATTGCTGTCATCTTCCCTGTTTATAGCATAGACATGTTCTCTAACTCTTTCTCGAAGGGTCCTATTTGTCTTTCCTACATAAAAATGACTACATTTTGTGCAGACCGCTAGGTATATTAAATCCCGTGACTTGCAGTCTGCATAAATTGAAAAATTATATGATCTTCCACTGTCAGGATGAACAAAACTATTGCTATTAGACATGTAACTGCACTGGTTACATGTCCTAAAAGCATAGGTCCCTTTTCTATCAGATGTTAACACCAATTTATTATTTCTCTCATAACATAATAGTCGTTTGAGTGATTTTGTATTCTTGTAAGTAAATCTAGGTTTATCACCCACAAGTCGCTGTATATCATCATCTATTGTGAGAATATTCCAGTTTCTGTGGCAGATCTCCCTGATCTTATTATTATTATTTGTATCTTATTATTATTGTTTGTATCTTATTATTATTGTTTGTATCTTATTATTATTGTTTGTATCTTATTATTATTATTATTTGTATCTTATTATTATTGTTTGTATCTTATTATTATTATTTGTATCTTATTATTATTGTTTGTATCTTATTATTATTATTTGTATCTTATTATTATTGTTTGTATCTTATTATTATTATTTGTATCTTATTATTATTGTTTGTATCTTATTATTATTGTTTGTATCTTATTATTATTATTTGTATCTTATTATTATTGTTTGTATCTTATTATTATTGTTTGTATCTTATTATTATTATTTGTATCTTATTATTATTGTTTGTATCTTATTATTATTGTTTGTATCTTATTATTATTATTTGTATCTTATTATTATTGTTTGTATCTTATTATTATTATTTGTATCTTATTATTATTGTTTGTATCTTATTATTATTATTTGTATCTTATTATTATTGTTTGTATCTTATTATTATTATTTGTATACGGTATTACTGGCTGTTGTGGCCTGAACAAGGCTCTTCTTTCATTTTGATGATCTATCTGTCTACCTCTGTATATGTAGGATTTTCCACTTACTCTCCTATCTACAACCTCTTCCTGATGCAAACTCCTTCTTTGTTCTGACGTATACCCTCTCTCTTTGAATTCATTAGATAATGTCTCTATGGTTCCCTGAAACCTAGTCTCATCTGTGGTGAGTCTAGAGACCCTAAGTGCTTGATCCTTTACTATATTGCAATAGATATGTGGGGGGTGCATACTAGTGCGATGTAGCAAAGAATTTCTTTTACATACTTTTCTGAATAACTGTGTTTGTATAGTGTTGCCTTCTTTCAGTAGTATGACATCCAAAAATTCAATTTCGTGTAGTGACCATTTCCCTGTGAAAGACAGGAAACTTGTGGTGCCATTTATATACTGAATGAAATCTTTTAGTGTCTGCTCATCACCTTTCCATATTAAATAAACATCATCAACAAACCTTTATATAATATAATATTCTTCTCATAATATGGACTATGTATAATACAGGTGTATTCCCAATATGCCATAACTATGCATATGAATTTGCAAAAGGGGCGCCCATTGCCACTCCTTTCTGTTGGATAAAATATTGGTTTTCATACGCAAACACATTATTTTCCAATTACTTTCATGATGTAAGCTGCATTTCCAATTTCCTAAGAATCCAGCAATACCTAATAAAAAACAGAAGTTTGATAGTGGTTTCCATGCAACAAAACAACTGCTGCTGTATATCACATAAAAGATAAGATGTACATATGTATGTCTTGTGAAGCACATGTGTCGAATACTACAGTATAAATCCAGAAATGCACTACAGGCATGGAAGGGGGAACAAAACAAGCACTAGAGCAATGTATACTTGCACATGGTTTAATTAACAATAGCAGACTTGGAACACAGAAAAAAATGCATACAAAGTGTGCTTTGGGACATCACAGGATAACTGATGTAGCTGTAGTATCATTTTGAGTATTTACACCTCATATTGAAAGAGGATACTTATTCTCTTGACTAAGTGGGATAGCTAGCATTCTGCAAATGTATGCATCCCAATGCTCCTAATGAGCTATCTGATTTATACAGAATGTAAAATTTTCCATGCTTTTTCTCTTTTGTGGCAATGTACTACTAACGTCTTCCTTCCAATGCCATATAAACCCTTATTATACTGACTAAGGTTTCCTTATAAATAAGTACTCATGCATGGAGAACAATAGCTGGAGATATCATATATGTCTGCACGAGACATTTCTGCAGAACTGCCTTATGGCCTGAGAATACATGCCCATGCACCACAAAGTGTTAACACTGTATATGCTTCTGTGCTCCTTTATGAAAATGACACATCAGCTGATTGCTGCTACAATTAATATTACACACCTATGGATACAGGCTCATGTCTCCACTAGAAAATAACCACATAATAGACCAATTCTTGCTCTTTCTCCAAGGAAACAGAAATGTCCCATCGGTAATGAAGAAGTTACTTGATTCTGGATCCATGGCAGTAGAGGTTGACACCTTCCTCTCATACCAAAAGGCTGAAAATATTTTCTAATCACTTCATCTATTAACAAAATTTATGACCTGTATCAGCTGAATGTCCCAAGAGTCAGTGTGCAAAATCAAGGAACTGGAGCATTACTGTCAGAACAGAAAACACATACTGTACTACCCAGAGTCATTTTGACAGGCCAAAGTTCTTAGTTACAGTGAGCAGAAAGCTTTCCCAGATACCAAAGTTGGAAGGCATGATATACCTTAGATAGGATGGCAGTCCATTACAGGAACCATCCAGACAGACAAAAGCATGCATATGTGTCTATGGACAAGTTAGAAATTTAAATGTAGCACTGCTATCATTTATGTTTCAGATCACAATATAAGTATAAAGTTATATCTGAAACTTAATAAAAAATGAAATAACATAAGGTGAGCCAATGAAATATTGCAAACAAAGACTCCAGTGCAAAGGTCGAGTAAATGACACATCAAATCAAGCAGTGGCATACACTACTTTTGCTGTCAGGCTCTAACACTAAATTGTTTCATATTCAGCTCCAAGTACATGAAACTATCAGCTGCTGGCATTTTAGTAGACTCTCATTTTGGAAACAGAATGTCTGAATACAGACTAAGGCAGGCATAACAAGAGATAAAAACTTGTGTACAAACTTTCTTCCTGTTGTAGACAAGTTACAGAGCTAAAATGTTGTTACTGGAGATGTTCTAGATGTTATTAGTTTGCATAATTCATAGATTTATAGGTGTGTGCTAGACTGTAAGTAGAGTAGACCATTAGGTGCCTAGTCACTTCAATTTCCACTACTTGCTGTATCTATGCATAAGAGTATGGAGAGCTAGAACAAGAGTGAATTTACAAATCCCCATATACTCATCAAGGCTGGTTTTAAAGAGACATAGGACTATAATTTTTAGTGTGGAGAGAGACTCTGCTCTGTTAATACAGGAACCATTAAGAGAGGTCTGTATCCCACTAAAATTTTTTGTTTCTGAGAGATAAAGTAAAGCATTGGGGCATTTAGATCCACTATGTAACTTAAGGACCTCATACCCAAGATTTTCTTGGTAAGTATTTTTTTTTTAACGAGAAATATCTCTGAATAGATATATCAATTTCCACTACTTGCTGTATCTATGCATAAGAGTATGGAGAGCTAGAACAAGAGTGAATTTACAAATCCCCATATACTCATCAAGGCTGGTTTTAAAGAGACATAGGACTATTATTTTTAGTGTGGAGAGAGACTCTGGTCTGTTAATACAGGAACCATTAAGAGAGGTCTGTATCCCACTAACATTTTTGTTTCTGAGAGATAAAGTAAAGCATTGGGGCATTTAGATCCTCTATGTAACTTAAGGACCTCATACCCAAGATTTTCTTGGTAAGTATTTTTTTTTTTAATGAGAAATATCTCTGAATAGATATATCTTAAAGAGTGCATTGCATTCTATAAGTAGGTCCAGTAACAGATATGCCTTTAGTAATTAATTGGGCTAGGTAGACAGATTTCCTAATAATAGTTAATATTAGAGTGAATCCAGCACTAAGTTATCCAGGCAGTTGCGCAGAGCCTGCTGGCTGCCACAAAACCGCACACACACTGGAGCACAGGATTTTTGCCATTCCATGCAAAATTATGAGTGAACACAGACAAGGTTAGATTTCTGGTTGAAAGATCTGTGTGTGTAAAATACTCCGTTAGAGATGGCTGGTTGGTTAACTTATTCAAGCTGAAAACCTGTACCTTGATTAGAGGAGATTAGAGTCTGAATCCTTTAAACCAATTACCAAACTGTCATTAGCAGCTGCATTTCACAGACTGATGAGATTCTGTGCATTTTCAAATAATATTGAGTTTCTGTGAGTTTTCAAAAAATGTTCAGTACCAGTGCATTCTTAAGAACTGTTGAGTTTTGGTGTATTTTCAAAGAATGTTGAGTTTCAGTGCATTTTCAAGGAATGTTGAGTTTCAAGAGCTGAGAAGTTTACCATTGCATGTGGTAAGTCCTTTTTCAATGTGAAACAGTTTTTTATTTGGCAAATGGCAATCACCAATGTTTGTGCTACAAAATTTGCAAGTAGCACAAAAGGATGTATACTTGCCTTTGGCGCAGAAGGCTGCAGGTTCATAGGTTGGTACCAGAATAGCAGCCCTAGGGCCTATACAAGCCTAGCCATAACAATTCCCTGGCTATTTCTTCCCACACTATTTACTCCCCTGGACCCCTGTCTAGCAGGGCGACTGACATGATCCCCGGGGTAAATTTCCTTTCTCCCATCCAATCATCAAGGTTCCTTTTGTAGAGGACCAAAGAGGCACTCTGCTTGACATGTATGGGCAATCTATTCCAGAGTCTGGGGAGTCTCTGGGTCAGGAACCTATCCCTCCAGCATGTTCTGTTTATTGTGATGACAAGGTTTATATCCCTGGAGCGTGTGGCTCTGAGGGATTGGGATTTCTTTAAGTGTAGCATGTCCAACAGCTCTGGGTTTGACATGGCCTTGTATGTTAAGCAGAGATTGCCTCTGAGTAGACGATATGTGACAGAGTATAGCTGGAGTTTTTTAAGGCGGTCAGCGTAGGGCATCTGCTTTAGGCCTGTGATTCTTTTAGTGAGGTATTTCTGCTGCCTTTCCAGTTGTTGCAGATGTCTTGAGAGGTACATACCAAACGGGGCATTGTATTCTATAATGGGTCTAATGAGGGATGAGTACAGTGGGACAAAGACCTCCTTTTTTTCTGGATGAAAAACCCTTAGTGATGAGGTTTGCCACATAGAAGGATTTCCTGACTGTTGTGGTGATGTGGTTATTGAAGGTGAGACCACTGTCCACCTGTGTCCCTAAGTCTCTTATCACACTTTTGGTATTTAGTGTACTGCCACCTATATGGTAATTCATGGGTACATGTTTTTTCCCAAAGGGGATAACTATACATTTCTTGGCAATGAGCTTGAGCCCATGGCTCTGGCACCAAGCATCTGTTTCTGTAAGGCCCTTTTGTAGAGTATCCACATCATTTGGGGATTCAATAATAGCTCCCAGTTTGCAGTCATCTGTGAACTTTGTTAGCCAGATTCCCTTAGTGTTGGCCTGTACTTCAGAGAAGTAGATGCCAAACAAGAGCAGTCCCAGGACTGAACCCTGAGGTACTCCACTTGTCACTTGTCTGGAGCTGGATTTGTCCTCTCACATCATATAGACGGAGTACTAATATTGCAGAGCCTTTTAAGGTGGATGGGGGTGCTATACTCCTGAGTTTGTCACCTTTTGGATGAGACGTTTAATATCTATGCACCTGTTGCCAGTTTGACAACCATTCTCTATTACAATAATACCAGCTTACCATTTTTCTAAAATGTAACATGGGCAATTTACTCTTCAAGGGCAGCAGGCATTGAATTTGTACATGAAATACTAAAATGTAAAGTTGTTTGCCAGCAGCAGAGTCCTTATTAGTTATAAATCTCATTAATGTGAAAATTATTCAAATGACTTTTACTTCTGCAGAGATTATGTATATTGACTGATATTGGTAAATTGTAACGAGGGATGTTTGAGTGGTCTTTTTTGGTTGAAATGTTCTCTAATGGGTAGTTTTGTCATTATTGCTTCATATACTTTGTTTCATTGCTTACTGGAAAAATGTTCAAACATAGAAATTTAAAACACACTCTAATGAATAGTGTTGTATTTATTCAAGGAACATAATTTAATGCAATCAGGATGGTGCATCAAAGAACACATGCATGAATGCATGGTCTTAAAAATGTGTGTAAAGGGCCTATGGTTTGAAAACTGCCAAAAGTAAATTTAATCCACGACTGGTCAGATGCATTTTCTTTGAATGTGGGTTTCAGTGCTGTTTCAGTAAATGTGAGATTCAAGGGCAGAGAAGTTTATTGTTCATGCTAGGTATGTTATTGTAAGAATATATTATTTTTTTTAGTAAATGATTATAAGTGTTTGTGCCGTAACATTTGAAATAAATGTTTAAATATTTCTAGTTACTGTAGTAACAAAGAAGAAAACAATACACACACTGACAGATTTAAATGACAGATTTGAACAGTGTTTATAATAACTGGCAAGAAATAGCCAAGTAATGGGACTCTGGAATGGCTATGGGAGTGCTGGGGGGAGTGATCCATTACACTGCCTAGGGCCCTATTCAACCATGATCCAGCTCTGGTTAATAATGAGTGACCAAAAAGTGTTCAACGCCTATGACTGTACCTAAACCTTTAATGTTGGTATCTATTTTAATGGTGGTATCATTTATTACATAGGGGCAGGAATGCATTTTGTTTTCCATAGAGAACAAATCTGTATTTCTTTGCAATGAGTGTAACATTGTAGTCTTAGCACCAGGGTTTTATGTGGGTTAAGCCATTTTAGAGAAAGTAGACATCATCTGGTGAGCTGATGACAGGTCCATACTTGTAGTCCTCAGACTGCTTAATCAGCAGGAATCTCTGGAAATTGGCTTGGACATCAGTAAAGTACATATTGAAGTTTAAAACTTTATATCCAAATGGACTGAATGAGGATTTTAACTGGAAAATGCTGCTAGTTTAATTTTTTTAATTATTTGATTGTTTAATTGTTTTAATTAAGTGATTTAGTTTGTATATAAGGATTGTGCTTTTCATTTGTTCTGTACTCCTTGAAGGCTGAGGCCGAGACGTCAGAGAGACAGAAATTCTGCATTAAATCGTGTTTGGTGAATCCAATTGTTGTGCTTTTCCTACTTGTTTTTGGTGCCTTTGTTGCTGTAACTGGAGCATTACTGTCAGAACAGAAAACACATACTGTACTACCCAGAGTCATTTTGACAGGCCAAAGTTCTTAGTTACAGTGAGCAGAAAGCTTTCCCAGATACCAAAGGTGGAAGGCATGATATACCTTGGATAGGATGGCAGTCCATTACAGGAACCATCCAGACAGGCAAAAGCATGCATATGTGTCTATGAACAAGTTAGAAATTTAAATGTAGCACTGCTATCATTTATGTTTCAGATCACAATATAAGTATAAAGTTATATCTGAAACTTAATAAAAAATGAAATAACATAAGGTGAGCCAATGAAATATTGCAAATAAAGGCTCAAGTGCAAAGGTCAAGAGTAAATGACATCAAATTAAGCAGTGGCATACACTTCTTTTGCTGTCGGGCTCTAACACTAAATTGTTTCATATTCAGCTCCAAGTACATGAAACCATCAGCTACTAGCATTTTAGTAGACTCTCATTTTGGAAACAGAATGTCTGAATACAGACTAAGGCAGGCATAACAAGAGATAAAAACTTGTGTACAAACTTTCTCCTTGTTGTAGACAAGTTACAGAGCTAAAATTTTGTTACTGGAGATGTTCTAGATGTTATTAGTTTGCATAATTCATAGATTTATAGGTGTGTGCTAGACTGTAAGTAGAGTAGAACATTAGGTGCCTAGTCACTTCAATTTCCACTACTTGCTGTATCTATGCATAAGAGTATGGAGAGCTAGAACAAGAGTGAATTTACAAATCCCCATATACTCATCAAGGCTGGTTTAAAGACATAGGACTATAATTTTAGTGTGGAGAGAGACTCTGCTCTGTTAATACAGGAACCATTAAGAGAGGTCTGTATCCCACTAAAATTTTTGTTTCTGAGAGATAAAAGTAAAGCATTGGGGCATTTAGATCCACTATGTAACTTAAGGACCTCATACCCAAGATTTTCTTACAAGAGTGAATTTACAAATCCCCATATACTCATCAAGGCTGGTTTTAAAGAGACATAGGACTATTATTTTTAGTGTGGAGAGAGACTCTGCTCTGTTAATACAGGAACCATTAAGAGAGGTCTGTATCCCACTAACATTTTTTGTTTCTGAGAGATAAAGTAAAGCATTGGGGCATTTAGATCCTCTATGTAACTTAAGGACCTCATACCCAAGATTTTCTTGTTAAGTATTTTTTTTTTTAATGAGAAATATCTCTGAATATATATATCTTAAAGAGTGCATTGCATTCTATAAGTAGGTCCAGTAACAGATATGCCTTTAGTAATTAATTGGGCTAGGTAGACAGATTTCCTAATAATAGTTAATACTAGAGTGAATCCAGCACTAAGTTATCCAGGCAGTTGCGCAGAGCCTGCTGGCTGCCACAAAACCGCACACACACTGGAGCACAGGATTTTTGCCATTCCATGCAAAATTATGAGTGAACACAGAGCAGGTTAGATTTCTGGTTGAAAGATCTGTGTGTGTAAAATACTCCGTTAGAGATGGCTGGTTGGTTAACTTATTCAAGCTGAAAACCTGTACCTTGATTAGAGGAGATTAGAGTCTGAATCCTTTAAACCATTTACCAAACTGTCATTAGCAGCTGCATTTCACAGACTGATGAGATTCTGTGCATTTTCAAAGAATATTGAGTTTCTGTGAGTTTTCAAAAAATGTTCAGTACCAGTGCATTCTTAAGAACTGTTGAGTTTTGATGTATTTTCAAAGAATGTTGAGTTTCAGTGCATTTTCAAGGAATGTTGAGTTTCAAGAGCTGAGAAGTTTACCATTGCATGTGGTAAGTCCTTTTTCAATGTGAAACAGTTTTTTGTTTGGCAAATGGCAATCACCAATGTTTGTGCTACAAAATTTGCAAGTAGCACAAAAGGATGTATACTTGCCTTTGGCGCAGAAGGCTGCAGGTTCATAGGTTGGTACTAGAATAGCAGCCCTAGGGCCTATACAAGCCTAGCCATAACAATTCCCTGGCTATTTCTTCCCACACTATTTACTCCCCTGGACCCCTGTCTAGCAGGGCGACTGACATGATCCCCGGGGTAAATTTCCTTTCTCCCATCCAATCATCAAGGTTCCTTTTGTAGAGGACCAAAGAGGCACTCTGCTTGACATGTATGGGCAATCTATTCCAGAGTCTGGGGAGTCTCTGGGTCAGGAACCTATCCCTCCAGCATGTTCTGTTTATTGTGATGACAAGGTTTATATCCCTGGAGCGTGTGGCTCTGAGGGATTGGGATTTCTTTAAGTGTAGCATGTCCAACAGCTCTGGGTTTGACATGGCTTTGCATGTTAAGCAGAGATTGCCTCTGAGTAGACGATATGTGACAGAGTATAGCTGGAGTTTTTTAAGGCGGTCAGCGTAGGGCATCTGCTTTAGGCCTGTGATTCTTTTAGTGAGGTATTTCTGCTGCCTTTCCAGTTGTTGCAGATGTCTTGAGAGGTACATACCAAACGGGGCATTGTATTCTATAATGGGTCTAATGAGGGATGAGTACAGTGGGACAAAGACCTCCTTTTTTCCTGGATGAAAAACCCTTAGTGATGAGGTTTGCCACATAGAAGGATTTCCTGACTGTTGTGGTGATGTGGTTATCGAAGGTGAGACCACTGTCCACCTGTGTCCCTAAGTCTCTTATCACACTTTTGGTATTTAGTGTACTGCCACCTATATGGTAATTCATGGGTACATGTTTTTCCCCAAAGGGGATAACTATACATTTCTTGGCAATGAGCTTGAGCCCATGGGCAATTTACTCTTCAATGGCAGCAGGCATTGAATTTGTACATGAAATACTAAAATGTAAAGTTGTTTGCCAGCAGCAGAGTCTTTATTAGTTATAAATCTCATTAATGTGAAAATTATTCAAATGACTTTTACTTCTGCAGAGATTATGTATATTGACTGATATTGGTAAATTGTAATGAGGGATGTTTGAGTGGTCTTTTTTGGTTGAAATGTTCTCTAATGGGTAGTTTTGTCATTATTGCTTCATATACTTTGTTTCATTGCTTACTGGAAAAATGTTCAAACATAGAAATTTAAAACACACTCTAATGAATAGTGTTGTATTTATTCAAGGAACATAATTTAATGCAATCAGGATGGTGCATCAAAGAGCACATGCATGAATGCATGGTCTTAAAAATGTGTGTAAAGGGCCTATGGTTTGAAAACTGCCAAAAGTAAATTTAATCCACGACTGGTCAGATGCATTTTCTTTGAATGTGGGTTTCAGTGCTGTTTCAGTAAATGTGAGATTCAAGGGCAGAGAAGTTTATTGTTCATGCTAGGTATGTTATTGTAAGAATATATTATTTTTTTTAGCAAATGATTATAAGTGTTTGTGCCGTAACATTTGAAATAAATGTTTAAATATTTCTAGTCACTGTAGTAACAAAGAAGAAAACAATACACACACTGACAGATTTAAATGACAGATTTGAACAGTGTTTATAATAACTGGCAAGAAATAGCCAAGTAATGGGACTCTGAAATGGCTATGGGAGTGCTGGGGGGAGTGATCCATTACACTGCCTAGGGCCCTATTCAACCATGATCCAGCTCTGGTTAATAATGAGTGACCAAAAAGTGTTCAACGTCTATGACTGTACCTAAACCTTTAATGTTGGTATCTATTTTAATGGTGGTATCATTTATTACATAGGGACAGGAATGCATTTTGTTTTCCATAGAGAACAGATCTGTATTTCTTTGCAATGTGTGTAACATTGTAGTCTTAGCACCAGGGTTTTATGTGGGTTAAGCCATTTTAGAGAAAGTAGACATCATCTGGTGAGCTGATGACAGGTCCATACTTGTAGTCCTCAGACTGCTTAATCAGCAGGAATCTCTGGAAATTGGCTTGGACATCAGTAAAGTACATACTGAAGTGGAATGGCCACAAAATAGAATCCCATGGAATATCACAAATAACCTGCCACCATCCTTAAATATGTAGGTCTTGTCCATGAGCAAAGTTGTTGGCCAATGAGTTATATAAGGGTTAATATTTAATAGGGTTCATTTTTCATTAAAGTCAGAGTAAGAGATAATATCAAAGGCATTGGCTTTATCCAGATAGGTAGTGTGCAATGATTTATCACCCAGTGCTTCAGTGACATTCTCAAAAAAAAATCTACCGGATTTAGTTGCCATGACCCAGTTTTGACAAAGCAAAATGGTTTAGAATCAAGGACTTGTGAACTGCCAATACAACTGCCTATGAGCTCTGTAACGATACATTCCATTACTTTACAAATGATGCTGGTAAAGCCAATTGGTTTATGTATAGGCTCATAGCTAAGTACTAGGCTAACTGCCCTTGTGGACTACTTTAAGCCTAGTCAGTTCCTTTTCATGAGAATCAAACCTTGTTCCTGGTCTCTGTGAGCTAAACACTTTAACCATTATGCCTGCACCCCAAGAATAAATCAAACCACAAGGTGGTGCATTACCAACCAGGGCTTGAACTTTGAATCCTTAGCTTATAAATTCACCAACATAACCACTTTGCTATACAGCATTCAAATAGCAAATAATAATTCTGCTTTTGCTAGCTTAGTCCAATAGTCCAAGGCTAGAACTAAAACCCTGTACCTTGATTCTATGAGGGGAAGACCTTAACCATTATACCAAACAAACCCTATTTCCTAAGGTTAGTGGTAAGATTGCCTTTGTAGAACAGTACCTTAATAATTCCCCTCCAGGCCTTGGGTACATACCCAATGAAGAGGACAAGACTGAATGGGTTTGAGAAAACACTAATAACAGAGGGTTTTATACCAGCAATTAGACAACCTAGTAGGATTACTGGATCCATGAAGTTAGTGATTGGTTTTGGAGAGGGCTTTTAAGATTTGTTCGGAGATAAAGACAGTGGCTGGTACAAAATATGTGGATTGAAGGGAAGAACATGGAGAGGACAGGGGAGAAGTCTGAAATAAACTTATCTGCTAGTGTGTAGGTAGATACATTTCCTGTGAGCTGGACTAAGGCATTTGCTATGAGAACCTGCAGCCAGAACCTCTGCATAGATACTTTCCCTGAATGTGCATAAAGTTCAAGAATGTCAGTAAAAAAGTGAACCATTTTGGGGCAAGTCTCCCTATAGCATCCCACATGAGGCAAGGGTTCTTTGCTACCATACCTCACCTTACCTTCATACAGATATATATCTCAAATATCAGCTATCAAACTATAAACACACACACACACACACACACACACACACACACACACACACACACACACACACACACATATATTTATTATTAAATGCCAATATGCACTGAAGAATGATCAGGACAGACTGATCTTGTCCCCCAGAGCAGTTGCCCACTTCACCCTATCCTAGCTATGCTGCTGGAAATAGACAGATAAGTAGCTAGATCGAGACATACATATAGATCTAGATACATAGATATAGATATACATATATATATAGACATGCAATTAGTGCAGAGGATTAAGGGTACGAGCTGGAAATAAGCTGCTTCCTGTCATCCAATGTTTGAAGACCATCACTCATGAAACAGCAGGGCTATCTATTTTCTCTCGCCAAGTTGATACCCATTTGATTCTCCCAGAATGACACTTGTTATTGAAAATTAATGTCAATTATTTGTGTTTGCATTGTGGCATTATCCATTGTGGTAACACGATATTATTTTGCAAGACTAGTTTCTTTACAGCTTTAGAAAAATATGAGCTCAGTCATATCTGTTTTCATATCTTCTAAGTTGAAATGTTGACCAGTAGTAAACTCCTCCCTGGTTAGTTCTGACCACAAACTAATCACCTTGGAAATCCACATCCCTCCCACCCCCACCCCCCCATACAAAGGTAACCACCATGAAAAACTTCTCCAAAGCTAACTTTGGGCTCCTAAAAACAGAGGTGGCTAACTTCACGGCATCCATACAAATGGAAATCAGTTGCATGACGCCGAATCATACACCAATGTCCTGTACGAACATGCACGCAAATGCATAGATCTCACCATACCCAATACAGCCAAGAAGCTCTCCTCCAAGAAAAGGAAGCCAATCTGGTGGTCCCCTGCCATAAACAAACTCTACAACAGGAGGAAACTGATGCAGAATAAGGTGAAGTTCCAAGAATGAAAAAACTCCCTTATCAGTCTCAACAAAAAGTTGAGATCCCCTCATCAAATCCTCTAAAGCTAGCTATGAAAACAGAATTGCAGCAGATAGCAAAGACAACCACAAGGCCTTCTATAGTTATGTAAAGAATCTCCATGGCAATACCCAGATTTGCTCTGAGCTACTGCACAATGGTACCTCCTATAGAAAGCCAACAGAAATTGTCTATATACTGGCTGACAGATTCAGTGCCAACTTTACCCCTCTCCCCCGCAAGGGACCAGTCACAATACCAGTAGGTTGCCAGACACCCAGTATTACTGCTGCACAGGCTAAAACAACAATGTTCAAGGCCAAGAATACAGCTTCTATGGGACCTGACAGTATCCCTGGATGTGTTCTACATGAGCTGCAGAGTGAACTGGCACCTCACCTGTGTGCCCTGTTCAGTCACAGCCTCACCTCAGGCTTTGTCCCTACCAAATGGTGCACTGCTATAGTCAACCCTCTCCACAAAGGAGGAGCAGCTACAAAGCCTGGGAACTATCGCCCCATTAGCCTGATGAATCTGATATGCAAAGTTATGGAACATATCATCATGGACCTAATAAACAAGGATATAGGGAATCTCCAAACTTTGAATCCCGCACAGTTTGGTTTTGTGAAGGGTAGATCATGCCTGCTCAACTTGTTCAACTTCATTGAGTCAGTCACCAGAGCTGTGGATGAAGGCAAGGTGGTTCATACAACCTACCTTGATCTGGCCAAGGCCTTTGATATCATTCCCCACTCAGGAATCATGGAAAAACTCACTATGCTAGGCATCAACCCCCTATATTAATAGGTGGGCTGCAAACTGGCTCACAGGTAGAACCCACAGTGT
>NC_056735.1:133393607-133410374 GCF_019279795.1 Protopterus annectens
TGTCTTTTGTAAATCTGCTGCATTTGTGCAGAGCTACACAAGTACAGCAGTGTTTATCAGTGCTCTATAATGTAGCAAATGCTTAGTTTGTAAAATGTACCTATATAGCTAGTATTTAGGACTTTAACTTGTGACACAGAAAGGTTTTGCACAAAGCTAAGCTTAGGGCAACTAGTTAGTGCATCAAACAGCACTAATACCAGATCATACCACAATCTAACATACAACCTCCATCCTAGACACCACATGGGAAACCCTTGTAAAACCAAGTGGTTAAACTATAATAGCCTAACCCTAATACAGATCCTGACAGCATGGATATGCAATTTCCTATTGTCTCTGTAGCTAGCTTGGTAAAAGCAATGTGAAAAATCTAACATTACACGTAAGCATACACCCAATGAGTCCCCCAAGAAAAAAGCCCATAAGACAATCAAACACTTTACCTAGTACTCTTATCATAGTGGATTATATTGTATGACACACAAATGCCCATCTCACCAGGCTGGACAAGTAGAAAATAATTGTTAGTTGCCTATATGGAGCTAGGACCCACTGTGTCATGCACACAATCAGGTCACTGCACCACAGGTGTCAGTATAATTCTGTCATAGCTCATGTTAGTGTAAATGACCTGAGGCACACTTCAGTGGACGATAAGAAAGGACTCATTATGGATGTCTCTGAATATGTGTTACAGACAGGTAATTGCTTTGCTTTGAAAAAGCATTCTACCTTCACAAAGGATGATGCCACAGCATAAACAGAAAAATGACTGGTTTTAATAATTGGCTTAGTTTCTGGTATTACTCCAGAGGGATCCAATATCTATCAGTATGGGAAAACATGGTTAACAGACCACACTGCTTACTAAGGATGGCCTGCACCTGCCCCCCTCCCGGACTTTTGGATATTGGCTAAAACTTTATAATCCCCTTTGAGGATTTTTAGGCAATGCCAAAATGACAAAACTACTTAAGAAAGCAAAATAAATAAATAAACAAATAAATAAATAAACAAAAAACTCAAACCAATCTTTAGGTGCTACTGCTCTTTGTTAGGAGTCTAAACAAAGATGCCCACACCCTACAAGCCCTTCTCAATGAGTAGAATGTGGACATTTGTGCTGTTACTGAGACTTGGTTTAAAGAACAGAAAAGACTCCCACAGTGCAAACTAAAGTTCCATCCACACATTTAGGTTAACAGCAGCACATACAGGGGCTAAATCTGGAGGTGTCTTGATCTATGTTGACAACAAGTACAACTCTAGTTTGGTTAAACAGGATGGTGCCGTGGAGTTCATCGACATCCACGTCTCCACAGACAAGGTTCCTTACCATGCCCTGGCCAGCAACAGGTTTACCTTTATAACTCATGAAGCTCAAAACTCTTACCTAGACCTACTAGATGAACTCACTATCCAATTAACTATCCTATTCTATAACTACCCCTCTTTAGACTGGAGCATATTCCTTTCCTCTGACTCACAGGCACAGTGTTTCCTGAGCTTTATCAACATGTACACTGTGGACCAGAACATCAGTCATAATGGACCCAGTACTCACCAACATGAGACAGCACTGCACCATCTTATGTGTCACATACTCATTGGTTAGGGTTGGAACACAAAGCCGTTTTCCTTGAAATAAAGATCAACCTGGAAAACCTAACTAAATCTGTAAGAGTTAGAAAGTATTCTAAAGCAAACTGCATCCTATTAAACAATAGTTTGTCAAAATCCATTGCTCCCCCAGACCCTGAGAACACAGCTACTTATGCAAAATTATTCACAGAAATGCTGTAAAAACATGTAAATGGCTGCATTGAGGCTGCTTTACCTTCCAGAAGTAAACCCAAAAATATCACCAAAAACAAACTCCACTGGCGGAGTCCTTACCTTATCTTAACAGGGTATTTAACAAAAGAAAAAATCATGGCCAAAATTAGAAAGAGCAACTCTCATAGAGACAAGAGCTCTCTAATTCAAGTAAGCAAGAAACTAAGAGGTGTAAAAAAGTCCAAGGCCAATTATGAGATCAGGATAGCTTCCAAGGCTAAGGACAATCACAAGGCCTTCTTCAGCTATTTCAGAAGCCTCAATGGTAGCATACAGGAGTGTGCAGATTTAGTTATAAAAGGCCTTTACTGAAAAGAATGACATAGCACATCTATGGGCTGATAAATTCAGCACTAACTTCACTCCAACCCCATCCACTACCCCCTGTGAAATCCCTTCAAGCATACCCCCAACTATCAACAGAGAGCAGGTCTGGGTGGTACTCACTAATGCAAAAAAAAATGGACCCCTGACAAATTCCTTGGTTGATGCCATAATAGCTTAAACATGCCCTAGTGGGACCACATCAGTCACTCTTCAACTACAACATTTAAACAGATTACATGCTAGGTGAATGGATGGCTGCAACAGTCATCCCATTTCATAAGGGTGGATTATCAACCCATCCCAGGAAGGAGAGATGCATCAGTCTGACAACTCTAATACGCAAAGCATTGGAACAAATTATCATAGAAATGATCAACAAGGAGTGGACCTATCCTACTTTGACTTTGTTAAGGGAAGATCTTTCCTACTCAGTCTGGCAGACTTCTTCAAAAGGGTCATAAGGGGTACGGATAAAGATAAAATGGTACATACTGTCTACCTTGGCCTAGCCAAGCCTTCAGTACAATGCTCTACTCAGAAATGTTTGACAAACTCTCAGAACTTGGCAAAAATCCATACATAGCTCACTGGATTGCTGACTGGGTCACAGATAGGATCTAGAAGTCAGGATTGGTGAGACCACCTCTATTAGGAGATTGGTCAACAGCTGAGTACATAAGTTCTCCATGTTGGGTGCAGTCCTGCTAGGTATCTACTTCTCAAAAGTCAAGGCTGATGTCAATGGTCTCTAGAAACCAACACAGATACCCAGCATGATAGTGACATTCTACAAGAGGGTCTAACACAAAGAAATGACTGATGTCAAATGCATGGATTGAAACTCAATACAAAGAAATACATCATATTGCCCTTTGTGAAATTGTCCACTCAAGCTTATTGCTCCATCAATACAATACCCTTAAGAGTTAACCTGGTAGTTAGGGATCTAGGAAAATATGTGGACGCATGTATTCAAGATAGTAAGAAAATCATTCTTTGTCTGTCAACTCATAAGCAAGGGTATGTCATCCAGGTCCAAAAAGTTATAGTACTACTCTGCTCAGCCCTTATTAGACCAGTCATTGAGTACAATGTCCACTCTGGCGTGTAACTTACCAGGCATGTGCAACAGCTGGAATGCCCTTAAAGGTTCCTCACCAGGATAATCCAGGGTATGAATACCTTTCCCTACACAAATTACCTTAAGGCCCTATCTCTGTACTCAGTATCCTACAGGTTGCTGACAGATCATCACACTTGGCATATTAGGCATTATGAGATCCAGATCTAATGCATCTGTTGCACATCTGCAAAACAAAACTACACCACAAAGACTAGATTAAGGACCTGAACTTTCCCTGTGAAATAAATAGAACATGATGGATAGACTGATATGTGTCTCAAAGGATGCCTGCACTATCGAATAAGCCCCTTATACATGTGAAATACAGATCATCCCTAACTCCATGTAAATTAAATCTTGATTATTTGATGGAAAATTGTAAATTCACCCTTGGTGTGGTCTCCATAACTCTGATGGACATAGATTGACAGTTAAGTACATTAATACCCAACTAACATACCCCCAACACATACACATACACAGAACCCTTAGCTACCTTCCTACTATATCCTACCATACAGTTTTCAAAGGTACTTGAGGACAAAACTAAGTCAGGTTGCAGAAGTAGGCTTGCAAAGACTCTGGCAGCTGCTAGCCTAGTATAAACCTATCAGTCTGTAACGCTATGAGTCAGCTATTTAGCCACGATACAAGGAGGATAAACATGGGAAAGAAATTCAGTAGTTTGAACTCCATATTAGCCACATAATTACTGAAATGTGTTATTTTTGCTAGTGAAACTATGGGATCAGTGAATGCAAATTGCTTATTGCTGCACTGATATCACAGCAGAAGGCATTATAGCTGTTTCAGTAGTTTCACTCTATATCATCTTGCTTTCTTCAGTATTTGCAGCTTTCTGTTGTGCATTCATTTTGAGGAAGAATGAAGTAAGCATTATGCATTTAGTCCACTTTTTGCTACCACACTATGTATTGCAAGCCTACACCATTTTGATTTTATTGAATAATGTATTTGCTTGTTTACTTACTTATTTTAATATGACTAAATTTACTGTGATTTGGTTGTCAGTTATTTTAGCACTTTTACACTTTCTACAGTATTCTACTTATTGTTTGGTCTGATCACCACGTGGTCTTGGTGGTGCAGTGGTTAGCATTGTTGCCTCACAGCAAGAGGTTCCCTGGTTCGATCCTTGGCTGGGGTGCTTTCTGTGTGAAGTCTGCATGTCCTCCCTGTAGTCATGTGGATTTCCTCTGGGTGCTCCAGTTTCCTCACACATTCCAAAGACATGCTGTAGATGGTGTGTGTTTGCCTTCTGTGGAAGGCTGGCAACTCGACACTGTAAAACTCCACTGCCAGTCATGAACAGACAGATAATCTGCTGTGGTGACCCCCTAACCAGGAAAAGCCAAAAGAAGAAAGTTAGGTCTGATCACTGAGGCAGAAAGTCTTATAGTCATCTCCCTGGATTGACTAGATGTCACTTATTTTTACTTTATTCTCTGTAGCATTCTGTTCATCATTTCATCTGATCAATGACGTATAAAGTGATGCAGTGATCTCCATGGACTAACCAGACATGTCTGGTTGTTAGCACAATGAATTAAGGCTGTAACCTGTTAACAAGTTGCTTGTTGTAGTGCAGCATTTGATTCTGCTTAGCTTTCATTTGCCTACCATGTAAGTCTGAGCAACTCACTTAACCATCCAGTCCTCAGGAGCAATTGGAAAATGGGCTGGGATCCTCAGTGATCTCCTTGACTGCAACCATACTAGCCATGGACATAAGACATACATAATAATAAACAAAAACATGCTTATCTGATCAAATCATAACATACTTTGAAATTATAAAGTAAGGAAATATTGCAGAGTGATTATGAAAAATATTGTCACTTCTCTCTTTACAATATTCAAAAGGGGAAGTTACTCTGGAAAGAGATTGATTAGATGCCTTGGCTACATACAGGGTAATAAATAAAAGTAAGTGGAATCAAAATTATACATATTAGTTCAATTATGATAAGGCCCACACCTTTCAACCTCTTAGAGCAAGAAATCTGGGCAAAGCCATAAATGAAAGTGGGACAAAGACCCAGAAATAGGAACAATTTTTAAACATTGTTCTTACAAACCAAGAAAGTTGACAGAATAACGTGTTTTGCATTAGCATGAATTTTCTGAAGGATATGAAATGTGGAACTCAAATGTCTGTCATTATTTTCTAACTTCGATCTTTAATGGTTTGTCATTAATTTGCCAGAAAACCACAATTCCATGAAAAACAGACCAGAAATATAAGGCCAAAATCTAGACATTCTGCGACAATCTATAAGGTATGATAAGGCCTCTTATTCAGCGATGCTGAAGCATTTATATTTATTTGCTAAGCATTCTCTTGCCTGTTCATGGAAGTATAATAACTTATTCTTTTTAAATTTGTGGGGAAAATTATTGCAGGTGGTTGGTGCAACATCAAAGAATGCTTTCTACATGCTGAAGAATTTGTATGGCTATCTGTTGCACTGAACTCCTTGATTTGTAAGGTTATAAGGAACAGCTCTAATTTGAAGTTATTTTTTTGGAGGTGGATAGTAATTTTCATTTTGTAGCTTAATGGTAAAGGTGCTAAACAGAAATAGTGTTCTGCCTTCTAAAGTAGTACTGTGATGTCCCACATTGTGTGTGAGATGTGTATGTCTAAGTATTTTGTTTTTGGCTGTTTGTAATAGAAAATATTATGATGGGAAAACAGAGCAAGAAGTGGCAATGATTATAGGCAGCAGTGTGTCAGCTCTAAGGGAAACAGAGACTAGGCTGAAGACTTCAGAGAAAAGGCAAAAGTTCAAGGAAATACTCAGGCCACTAGCACCTCAGCAAGCAGAGGAAATAGGCGGAGCTGAAGAAGAATGGCAGCACCTCAAAACAGCGAGTGCGCGAGGACTATAGAATAGATATGTGGCCGAGCCAGATATGGAAATAAGGGTACATAAGGAAAGCTGGTGGTGAAATGTAGAAGTTTAGGAAGTCACACAAATTAAAAAGGAATGCAGGAAAAAGTGGGAGATAGAAAAGATGGACCAGGCTAAAAAGGAATATTGGTTGGCTAACCAAGTAGCTAAAAGAACAGTTGTAATAGCTAAGAACAAGACATCATTCTACCAGTTACTGGAAAGTGACTCAGTCGATGGCAGAAAGAAAATCAAGTTGCAAAGCAACAACAGTCATTAGACATATGTCGTAAAGTATACCAGCAACAATCTTCTCACCAGCTCAAAGGACATCAAAGCCAGCTAGAAGGAATACTTCCAGTAGCTTCTGAATGAAGAAAACATCATAGAAGTTTTAACACCCCAAATACAGCCTATAATGAAAGAAGGAGAAAAGCCCACCACAGAAGAAGTAAGAACAGCATTAAGGAAAATGAAGTCAGGAAAAGTAGTAGGCTCAGATGAGGTCATGGCAAATACAATCAAGATGCTGAAGTGAGTTAGGGCAGAAATAGCTCCAGTGGTTAATCATAGCAGTATGAAGAAAAAGGAATATCTCTGATGGCTGCAGAGTAAGCATTCTAGTGCCAGTGAACAAGAACAAAAGGGACATTCACAACTATGGACAGTATAGAGATATCAAACTCCTGTCACACTGCATGAACATTTTGGTGAGAGTGATTGATAACTGAATACGCAGAGTAGTAGAAAGTAAAATGGGAGATAAGTAGATAAGAATCAGATCAGCATGCAGCACAACTGACCTGATGCTTGAAGTGAGACAGATAGTTGAGAAGAAGCTGTAGATGAGGAAAGACCCCATCTATGCATTCCTAGACAAGGGGAAAGCATATTACACAGTCCCAAAAAAGGTGATTTGGACAGTCCTGTAGAGGTTCAAGTCCCAGAAACACTGGTAGAATTAGTGCAGACTACGTGCAAGTACCCAGGACTCAAGAACAGACAGTGTTCACACTCATGAAGAGGTTCTCTTTAGGAGTAGCTGCATATCAGGATTTATCTCTGAGTCCATTACTGCTCATACTGGTGATGAGAAAACAGGTCAGAGGGGATAGGTCTAAAGAGCTGCTGTATACAGATGATGTGGCATTACAGGCACAGTCTGAACTGAAGGCACACAGGGTGACATTTAGCACAGGTAAGACAGTTATAATGGCAGCGAATTTGGGAAATTAGAAGACCCTGAAAACTGAGATAGAAGGGAAAAGAGTAGAACAGTTTAACAGCTTCAAGAATGTGGAAGGGGTGGTTGAAGAGAAGGGAAGTCTGAACGAGAAGGCCAAAGCTAGAATTAGAGGAGCTGAAGCCAACTGGCGCAGAGTGTCAGGGCTATTGTGTGACAGAAGACTGTCAAAGAACAGTGGTGTGTCCAGTGCTACTGTATGGTACAGAAATGTGGGCACTGAAGGCAGAGCAGTTAAGTAAGATAGAGGTGGTGGAGATAAAGTGCCTATGATGGGTGGTAGGATGCACACTGAGACAGATGAAGAAATGAGGACATCAGAGCAGAAGCCAAAGCAGCTCCAATTGCAGAGATGGTCAAAAAGAACAGACTATGGTAGATTGAATACACGCAGGAAAACAGAAAACTGTCTAGTAAAGACGATTTGAAACAGACAGAAAAAAGATGTGAAAATGAAGGCATCAAACAGATGGATGGATTATCTGAAAAAAGAACTACTACAGCCAAGCATTACTGTCAAAGAAGATAGCAGAGTGGGACTGAATCAAGACAGATGGTGACAATTGAAACAACACGCCAAGCACATATAGATAAAAAATAGGGAAAATTGTGTTAATGATCATGGTCATTTAAGTTTTATGTATTTATAAACTGTTTGTAAAAAGCTTTGGGAAATGTTTTTTCTTCCTTTTTTTTGCACCATGCAATCTGTTGTTCTGCTAAAACTATTTTACTTTTTCTTCTCCTCTCCAATAATAAATTGTTTCTGTATGTCATGCTGACAGTCACATTCATCCACTTTTATGAGTTTTAGCCAACCCCTACTGCGACAAAATCATCAGCCGTCACCATGTCTTTCTTAAGACATTCATTCATACACACCTGTAGCCAATTAAACATTTTCAATCTTCCTACCATATGTCTTTGGAAGACATGTTGTCCCTGCACTGAAATTACAATGGCCAAGAACAAACCAGCACGCATAATTCTGTGAGATATGTATAGTTAAAAATTGGAATCTATATTCTTCCTTTCTATTCATTATAGGCACAAATGTAATATCCCTCAAGCATGTATGCAAGTGTATACAGTTAATCAACTATTTTTCCGATACAGCCATGCATTATTTTCATCTTCTGTAACCTGGCTTGGGCCATGGCTATAGAGTGTACATGAAATATGTATTTGCATTGTCACTGTTGCTGTATTCAGCAATCATCAGACCTATAATTGAGTACAATGTCCCCTTTGTTATGTACCTAATCAGGCATATGGAACATCCACAGATGTTACTCACTAAACGAATACAGGGTATAAGTAAAATGTCCTGTGTAGACCACCTCAATACCCTATCCCTGTATTCTGTCTCCTACAGGCTGTTGAGAGGAGATCTTTGTCTGGCATACAGGACATTGACAGACCCCACTCTGATGGATCTCCTGCATATCAACAACACAAACAGCACCAGAATTACCTGTTCTAAAGACTTAAACCTTGCCTGTGATATACATATGACCTGCTGGAAAGATAGATATGTACCCCAGAGGCTACCCCCTCTCTGGAACAGGCTCCCAATCCATGTGAAACAGAATTCTTCCCTAACGTAATTCAAGTGTAACTTGGACAATTTGATGGGGAACAGGAAATTCATCCCTATGTTGGCACCTATGTCTCTAATGGACATAGGCAACCTGTAAATAGTTAATCTCCCAGGCTCCTGCTTGCAAATATTTCATTCACCAAGCCCCTGCTTACACATATCAAGGGTACAAGAACTTGTCAGAGATTTGGGATGCATGCCTAGGCTTAAAAAGGTCCTTGTGGTTTTAGCCTGGTAAACACCTATAAACTCAGAGTCTATCATATAATTAGTGATACTGCATATGAATTTTATATGAAACCTGCGCAGCTTGGTCAGTGCTGAGACTGAAAAGACACTAAATATCCATCTACCTTTTTAACAAACAAACAAGCAAATAACAAATGATAAGTATGTAATAAGTACATTAACTAACTAACTAACTAACTAACCAAATAAATAAATATGTAAATAAATGGTACTTCCTGACCCACCTTGGTCAACAGATGAATAAATAAGTAAATGCACCCTGAGATATCTGTGAGGCCCTGCATACATGGCCATATACTACAGTCATAATGTGTATTTGTAGGTGACTGCCATGTTTAATTATATTACACTAGTACTTATATCATTATTAGTACATTATTAATATAACTAGTATAATAGCCAGTGTGGGGCAATTTATGCAATAGCTGGATGGGATATGCTGTAAGATCAAGAAAGTTCATATCTTATCTCATTTAATTACTATCTTGTAAACTGTTTTTTACACTCAAAGTATCTGGACCACTCAAACCAACTGTTTATTTATTTATTTATTGTTACAGGGTCTGCACCCCAAGTCCTTACTCTGCCAAACTGTTATGTACCAATTCAGTGGTTGCACAACAGTGCAGAAGAGAAAAAAAGTACTGAAAAACAGTGCATGTCACAGGCAAAAAGTAAGTAAGTGATTTCTAACATTTCATGTATAAGGGACACATAGAAAAGCCTCCATAGAGTATTGGCAACCTAGCAAACTATGACCATAACAAACAGGAAAGCATCATGTAGAGTAGTTGAATGGAAAAATTAACTTTGTGATATGTACAAATCTGTGATGCAGCTGGAACGACTCAGTAGGTGGTTATATCATATCATATCATATCATACATGAGCCTACTAGATCTTAGGACATAGCACTGGAATACTGTCTATTGTCAAAGTAATTCATAAGAACAAGTGACTGCAATCACTACATGAATATGATATTTGGTATCAACATCGTTTTAAGCACTGCATATTTCAGACATGCTTCTGTCCCATGGTGCAGAGGGATATAGCCTTGACTGTGATCCAGGCAGCTTGGGTTTGATTAGCAGTTCATTTGCTGGAGAAGTCAGGTAAGAAGATGGGAAAAATCAACTTTTTGTCATCTCATCCACTCCAGAAGGGATAATGGGGGTTTCTATCTGTGATCTACCTGTGATATGGCACATCTGCAATGCAGGAACAATGCCAAAATCATGAGACATGTGTCCATTAATAATGTGGCAGGGAAGGGGGTCTAGGGTTAACTTCTGCTGCAAGCAGTGATGTACATAATGTTAGTGTCTCTGCCCAGTATGAGCATAGAAAATTCTCCTGCTGTGCAAGATACTGAAGGTGGAAATGCTGACTGAGCCTCCAAATTAAAAAGGAACAAAAGCAGACACAAGGTAGCCGATGGTCACCTGGAGGGCACGGGGAGGGGTTCTTAATTGTTTTATATTTTGTTATATGTGTGACACTTAGAAGTTTACTTTTTTAGTAACAATGTAAATATATATATATATATATATATATATATATATATATATATATATAGAGAGAGAGAGAGAGTGTGAGTGAGAGAGGAACACTTTATAATCCCTAAAATCGAATTTCAGAATCCCAAGATTATAAAGCCGAAAGCTCAAAACTCCAAAACCCCAGAAGTGTGAATTTCCAAATCCCAAAGTCCAGAGATGTTGAATTAGCACTTCTGGTGTTGCGGTGTGTGAATGGATAGCTGAAAGTTCAGGTAAGTATTTATGTTTAAGGGTTTTGGTTAGGGTCTTTAGTGTGTGTCAGTGTGTTTTGTTAATGTGATGTGTGCAAGGGGAATGTATTTTGTATGGTGTTCTTTACATGAATTTGTCTGTATAGTGCGACCTTGGAGTTAGTATATTTAAGTAAGGGGGTACAGGGGGACTTGCCCCCCTGCTTGTATGTAGTGTAGGTTTGCGTGTTTGTGTGGAGGGGAAGGTGTGTGTATCTGTATGTGTGTGTGGTGCATGGTTAGTGTAGGAGTCGCGATTTTAAAATTCGCGCCTCTGGGGTTTGAAGATTTTCAGGTTTCGGCTTTATGATCTTGAGATTCTGAAATTCGATATTTCAGGATTATAAAGTGAACCTATATATATATATATATATATATATATATATATATATATATATATATAAGTATATGTGTGTGTGTGTGTGTATAGTAGAATAGGACTGCTTGCTGTATTTACACTCATTGCATCCTATGACGAACTGCATTACCTCATGTTGGAATGGAGCTCTACCTGTGGTAAAAGCAACTTGGTTTAAAAATTTGAAAAATTCTAACCAGCTAGTTGTAAGAAACAGTACTAATGCTGCTCTTTCCCTTCCATTTGGATCTGTTGTTTATCTTTAAAAACATCTAACTTAGAGAGGACTGAATCAAGATTCTTGTATTTTCTTAGTTCTTTGGCATTATGATCATAATGAACCATATTCAAACCCAAAGCTGTAAGGCTGTTTCTACAAGAACAACAGAAGGAAAATACAGCCTGTTCTCTAGAGAATTTAAACAAAATCTCCTATCATCTGCTGTTGTCTCATCTGCAGCTAATTTTTGACTAACTAGGTGGTACTTAATCATCAGTCTTCTCTACACATTGGTAGAACTAAGGTTATTTAGTTACATTTTAGTTAGTTTTTTTTATATTTTTGCCTATTTTTATCCTATGAAAAGTGGCTCAGTTTACTCATTTGTACAACATTATGACTGGCATCTTATTTATTAGATTTATGGGTAATGTCATAGTAATGGTGTCAATGTTAGTGCCCACCCCTTTTTGAAGTTATTTCACCTATAAGGTACTAAAAAATTAATATATTGGTTGTCCCATTTGAAGAGGCTTTGGTAAATGAGACCTGGGTAACAGATTGGTCTAGTTGGTGTGAGCTGTACTATGAGGTGCTTGAAAGGGTATTGTCACTGAAGAGGTATCAGTAGCTCCTCCTGGAAAATGTTGTATAACAAAATAGCTTCATTAAATCTAAGTTAAAGTCTTAAGACTGTGGTAAATGCTCTGAACTCAGCCTAAGTTAGGAGAAATCCTGGTGAGTGACTGATTATATTCGTGCCCTTTAACTGTACAGTGTAAAGCTTACCTGGGACTTTTACGTGCAGATAAAAATCTGTGGCAGGACTGCACATTTGCCATAATGTTAAAAATATAATCTCACTATTTATTTAGCTGTCAGCATTGTGAGACTCAAAGCCAGTAGTCTGCTTCCATCACATATTTGGTAGCGGTTGAGGGATATATTGTAAACTGACTTTATATAGCCTGCTAAACAGTTTTGTCACTAAAAAGTGTGTATACTTGCAGAAAAGTAAAATCCACAGCACTGAACATTGTACAACAGTTATTTTATTTTTTTTTTAGGTAAAATAATTAAGAAACATGTACAAAACTAGTAAAATAAGCTCTAAAGAATATTCCAGAAATGTGGCACAGATAGTTAAAGACTGAAAATCAAACGGTCTCCTGCATACTTGATTGAACAAGGATAACTTAATAACCACCTTGTGTGCAGTTGATGTTCAGTCCACTGGACATGAAACAATTTGGCAGGGAATGTAGGTATGCAGAAAGCAGCTAAAAGATCATCCAGATTATTGACAGATAATCTTAACATGCAGATTGAATTAAAGAGAGATGGAGATGTATGCCTAAAAGTAGCTAAGAGAATGAAACAACTCAAGGAACAAAGAGAGCAACACCAGACAGAAAATGAGTGGGAGCAAAGACAATCTGCACTTAGAGGGGGAGGGACAGGAAGAGGAAGCAATTGCATGAAAAGGCATGTTCTCCACCCAGTAGCATGTGAGTACAGAGATAAAAACAGACCTTTTGATGTTAAAGTCTGTACTAGCTTATCTACTTTATATGAAGCTAGAGATGTCTTTAATACCTGTTGTTGGGCATCTAAAAGTATATGTATTCAGAAGAAAATTCAGAAAGGTAAATGTATTGAGTTTTAATTCCTGTGCTCATGGATAAAGATATGCATGCCCTTAGCAAGATATCTGATTCTGAATGTGTAGGTTATATTGAAATAAGGTCTATCCTTTTGAATGTTTTAAGCTGACATCTGAAACGTAATAAAATTTTGAAAATGTAGAAGAAAATCAAGATAGTCTTAGTGATTTCACAATGATAAACTTACTTTAATGAGCAGATAAGTGAGCATCAGGTTTTATTTATTTTATTTTCATTTTACATTTGTTAACCGGGATAGTCTGACTGGGCACACGTCCATTTTCAGCGGAGGCCCAGGGAGAAAAGCTCCACATGTGGATAGTTACATAAGAGTTAAACAGTAGCAGTTTTATACAGTCACATATAGATACCAGTACAGAATTATAGGATTATATGCATACTTGAAATACATACATACTCAAACTTAACATTGTAGTTTTCTTGTTTGAACTTAGACATATTTAGTGGTACAAGGCTGAAAAAGGTAGCATGTCATTCAGTAGTACAATACATATGAGAATGAGACTAAGTCTGAAACACTGACTATTTTACAGATAGCCAGGTAGTGAAGAGAGATTCAGTAGTACAATACATATGAGAATGAGACTAAGTCTGAAACACTGACAGATAGCCACGGAGTGAAGAGAGTGGTAAGCTGGTTAGTCAGGGTTGGCACAGGGGCACAGCCAGTGACTTTTTAGGAATTTTTTGAGAGATGTTTTAAATTGGTTAATAGTCTGGTCTGTTGTAAGTTTGGCAGGGAGCAGACTCCAGATTGTTCCAACAGAGTGGCAAAACAATGAGTCACCTGCTGAGTTTTTAGATTTAACAGTTTGTGCCAGTATTTTGTCAGAAGACCAGAGAGTTTTTAGGTTACTGTAAGGGGTAATTATACTTTTGAGTATGGGTGTGCTTTCGGGCTGATGGAGGATTTTGTGGGCTATTATTCATTGATTATACTGGATTTGAGAGGGAAATTCTAGCCAGCCTAGAGATCGTAGGTTAACACAGTGGTGGGTTCTATATCCTGAGCCTGTGGCAAATCTGGCTATGGTGTTGTAGCAGCTATAGAGTTTATTGAGGTCAGATTTAGTCAGGTTTGTATAGATTGGGGAGGCATAAAGAAGGGTTGAAAGTAAATGTGTTTGGGCAATAACTGTCCTAGAAGCTGGGGTTAGAAATGCCTTAATTCTGTATACAGATCATAGCTTTTTGTTGACTGTTTTAATGGTTTTGTCGATGTGAGCGTCAAACTTAAGGTTATTTTCAACAATTACACCTAATAGTTTTGTATTACTTTTTTAGGGAAATTATTGTGCCATTATTAGATGTTATGGTAAATGATGGGAATGTAGCTTTCTGGGTGGCGGTGAAGAGTAGCAGTTTTGTTTTATTTGGATTCAATAGAAGACGCCTGTCAGTGAGCCAGTTTTCTACTACATTGAAAGTATTTTGGGTTAAGGTCTGCAGGTCTAATGCAGAGGTGGCAGAACAGATTAGGGTAGAGTCATCTGCATATTGAATGCAGGTTACTTTGGGGATGACTGTATGAAGATCATTAATGAAGATGGAAAATAGGAGAGGTCCTAGTATAGACCCTTGAGGAACTCCAGGGGTGACTGGCAGTAGGGAAGAAAGGCTGTCCTTCCATAGCACAGCTTGTTGTCTACCACTTGGGTAGGACTGAAACCAGCGTATTGCTAGGCTGTCTATGGCAAGAGGTTTTAGTGTTTGAATGAGTAGCTGGTGGTTTACCATATCAAATGCCTTAGATAGGTCAAGAAAGACAGCAGAGGAAGGCATATTATTATTATTATTATTACGGATCTGATTTATTGTCTGAGAGAAGGATAGAAGGGCTGTGGTGGTACTATGGTGGGGTCTACATCCATGCTGGGAGGGAGCTAGGAGATTGTGCAAATTGAGGTAATGAAGGAGTTGCTTGTGGATACATTTTTCCATAATTTTAGCCAGAGGGGACAGAATGGCGATGGGCTGGTAATTTGCTAGATCAGTGGTGTTACCCTCTTTATGGAGAGGAATTACATAGGAGATTTTTCAGATAGAGGGGATATATGCTTCAGAGATGGTTCTGTAGATTAATATTGAGGTGGTATATGCTATTGCATTTGCAGCCTTTTGAAGATATTCAGCAGGGGTCTGCTGAAAGGGTGGTGGGTTTCAGTTTATTGATTAAGGATTGGATAAATGCTGTAGGTACAGGTTGAAAGTTAAAGGATGGGTGGGTATTGGATATGGGGTTAATAGGGTCTAGGTTGTTGGGACCTAGTTGTTTGATAACGGATTGTATAGTTTCAGTAAAGGTGTTGAAGGTGTTGGCAATATTTTCTGGAGGTTTTTGAAGGATAAACGCAGGGGTAGGGGCAGTAGTATTACCTGGATGGAGAAGATTGTTTAAGCTGGACCAAAATGTTTGTGGTCGATTTTGATGTTTATGTTGCAGGTTACAGTAATAGTCTTTTTTGTCTAGCATTATAGACTTCTTAGTATCATTTCTTAGCTGTTTATATACTAGTTGATCATTAGGGTTTTTATTGGTTTTCCAAGATGACCAGGCTTTATTTCTATTCATAATTTTTTGTCTAATTTCTTTGGACAGCCATGGTGCTACTTTTTTCTTTGTTCTGATGGCCCGGGTGGATGCATGATTGTTAAGGATTGGAAGAAATTTGGAGTTAAAGTGTGATACTGCCTCGTCTAGTGGTAGTAGTGTTAGTCTATTCCAGTTACATGTTTGAAGTTCTAATTGGAATTTGGTTTGATTGAAGCTCTTATTGTTCCTGATAGTTCTGAAGCTAGATATTTTGAGGGATATCATTTTTTTGTCTGAGTATATATGTTAGGAGGTGATCACTTATTTCCTCTGGTTGGGTGCCTGCCTTATACATTTGGGGAGGGTTATTAATGAGAATCCAATCTAGTATGCTTTCTTTGTTATTGGGCTTACTAGTTCTGGTGGTGGAGGTTATGACTTGGGAGAAACCATATAGAGTTATGTAAGTAGTAGGGAAGTCCGAGGAACATGTGTTCCAGTCTATATTAAAGTCACCTAAAGCAATAGTTTCTTGTGGGGAGTTTATGGACAGCCACTGTAGAATGTCTTCAAGGATATTGGTGATGTTGCCAGGTGGGATATAAATGCAGCCGATGTTTATAGATTTATGCTGGTTAATTTTTAGTTTTGTAAAGAGTATTTCAGCTTTATCAGCTTGAGGAACTTGACAGTTGGAAATAGTTACATTAATTGAAGATTTATACAAGACAGCTACCCCACCTCCCTTCTTTGAGGTGCGGTCCAGTCGTATTATATTGTAACCTGGAGGAGTAACTTCATTGTCAGTGGTGGATGGCTTAAGCCAGGTTTCTGTAAGACATAGTATATCTGGGGAGTGTACTGCTAAGAGGGCATGCAGGTA
>NC_056735.1:133410874-133428374 GCF_019279795.1 Protopterus annectens
GACTAAGTCTGAAACACTGACTATTTTACAGAGAGCCAGGTAGTGAAGAGAGATTCAGTAGTACAATACATATGAGAATGAGACTAAGTCTGAAACACTGACTATTTTACAGAGAGCCAGGTAGTGAAGAGAGATTCAGTAGTACAATACATATGAGAATGAGACTAAGTCTGAAACACTGACTATTTTACAGAGAGCCAGGTAGTGAAGAGAGATTCAGTAGTACAATACATATGAGAATGAGACTAAGTCTGAAACACTGACTATTTTACAGAGAGCCAGGTAGTGAAGAGAGATTCAGTAGTACAATACATATGAGAATGAGACTAAGTCTGAAACACTGACTATTTTACAGAGAGCCAGGTAGTGAAGAGAGATTCAGTAGTACAATACATATGAGAATGAGACTAAGTCTGAAACACTGACTATTTTACAGAGAGAGCCAGGTAGTGAAGAGAGATTCAGTAGTACAATACATATGAGAATGAGACTAAGTCTGAAACACTGACTATTTTACAGAGAGCCAGGTAGTGAAGAGAGATTCAGTAGTACAATACATATGAGAATGAGACTAAGTCTGAAACACTGACTATTTTACAGAGAGCCAGGTAGTGAAGAGAGATTCAGTAGTACAATACATATGAGAATGAGACTAAGTCTGAAACACTGACTATTTTACAGAGAGCCAGGTAGTGAAGAGATTCAGTAGTACAATACATATGAGAATGAGACTAAGTCTGAAACACTGACTATTTTACAGAGAGCCAGGTAGTGAAGAGAGATTCAGTAGTACAATACATATGAGAATGAGACTAAGTCTGAAACACTGACTATTTTACAGAGAGCCAGGTAGTGAAGAGATTCAGTAGTACAATACATATGAGAATGAGACTAAGTCTGAAACACTGACTATTTTACAGAGAGCCAGGTAGTGAAGAGAGATTCAGTAGTACAATACATATGAGAATGAGACTAAGTCTGAAAACTGACTATTTTACAGAGAGCCAGGTAGTGAAGAGAGATTCAGTAGTACAATACATATGAGAATGAGACTAAGTCTGAAACACTGACTATTTTACAGAGAGCCAGGTAGTGAAGAGAGAGATTCAGTAGTACAATACATATGAGAATGAGACTAAGTCTGAAACACTGACTATTTTACAGAGAGCCAGGTAGTGAAGAGAGATTCAGTAGTACAATACATATGAGAATGAGACTAAGTCTGAAACACTGACTATTTTACAGAGAGCCAGGTAGTGAAGAGAGATTCAGTAGTACAATACATATGAGAATGAGACTAAGTCTGAAACACTGACTATTTTACAGAGAGCCAGGTAGTGAAGAGAGATTCAGTAGTACAATACATATGAGAATGAGACTAAGTCTGAAACACTGACTATTTTACAGAGAGACAGGTAGTGAAGAGAGATTCAGTAGTACAATACATATGAGAATGAGACTAAGTCTGAAACACTGACTATTTTACAGAGAGCCAGGTAGTGAAGAGAGATTCAGTAGTACAATACATATGAGAATGAGACTAAGTCTGAAACACTGACTATTTTACAGATAGCCAGGTAGTGAAGAGAGATTCAGTAGTACAATACATATGAGAATGAGACTAAGTCTGAAACACTGACTATTTTACAGAGCCAGGTAGTGAAGAGAGATTCAGTAGTACAATACATATGAGAATGAGACTAAGTCTGAAACACTGACTATTTTACAGATAGCCAGGTAGTGAAGAGAGATTCAGTAGTACAATACATATGAGAATGAGACTAAGTCTGAAACACTGACAGATAGCCACGGAGTGAAGAGAGTGGTAAGCTGGTTAGTCAGGGTTGGCACAGGGGCACAGCCAGTGACTTTTTAGGAATTTTTTGAGAGATGTTTTAAATTGGTTAATAGTCTGGTCTGTTGTAAGTTTGGCAGGGAGCAGACTCCAGATTGTTCCAACAGAGTGGCAAAACAATGAGTCACCTGCTGAGTTTTTAGATTTAACAGTTTGTGCCAGTATTTTGTCAGAAGACCAGAGAGTTTTTAGGTTACTGTAAGGGGTAATTATACTTTTGAGTATGGGTGTGCTTTCGGGCTGATGGAGGATTTTGTGGGCTATTATTCATTGATTATACTGGATTTGAGAGGGAAACTCTAGCCAGCCTAGAGATCGTAGGTTAACACAGTGGTGGGTTCTATATGCTGAGCCTGTGGCAAATCTGGCTATGGTGTTGTAGCAGCTATAGAGTTTATTGAGGTCAGATTTAGTCAGCTTTGTATAGATTGGGGAGGCATAAAGAAGGGTTGAAAGTAAATGTGTTTGGGCAATAACTGTCCTAGAAGCTGGGGTTAGAAATGCCTTAATTCTGTATACAGATCATAGCTTTTTGTTGACTGTTTTAATGGTTTTGTCGATGTGAGCATCAAACTTAAGGTTATTGTCAACAATTACACCTAATAGTTTTGTATTACTTTTTAGGGAAATTATTGTGCCATTATTAGATGTTATGGTAAATGATGGGAGTGTAGCTTTCCGGGTAGGGGTGAAGAGTAACAGTTTTGTTTTATTTGGATTCAATAGAAGACGCCTGTCAGTGAGCCAGTTTTCTACTACACTGAAAGGATTTTGGGTTAAGGTCTGCAGGTCTAATGGGGAGGTGGCAGAACAGATTAGGGTAGAGTCATCTGCATATTGAATGCAGGTTAATTTGGGGATGACTGTATGAAGATCATTAATGAAGATGGAAAATAGGAGAGGTCCTAGTATGGACCCTTGAGGAACTCCAAGGGTGACTGGCAGTAGGGAAGAAAGGCTGTCCTTCCATAGCACAGCTTGTTGTCTGCCACTTAGGTGTGTCTGAAACAAGCGTATTGCTAGGCTGTCTATGGCAAGTGGTTTTAGTGTTTGAATAAGTAGCTGGTGGTTTACCATATCAAATGCCTTAGATAGGTCAAGAAAGACAGCAGAGGAAGGCATATTATTATTATTATTACGCATCTGATTTATTGTCTGAGAGAAGGATAGAAGGGCTGTGGTGGTACTATGGTGGGGTCTAAATCCATGCTGGGAGGGAGCTAGGAGATTGTGCAAATTGAGGTAATGAAGGAGTTGCTTGTGGATACATTTTTCCATAATTTTAGCCAGAGGGGACAGAATGGCGATGGGCTGGTAATTTGATAGATCAGTGGTGTTACCCCCTTTATGGAGAGGAATTACATAGGAGATTTTTCAGATAGAGGGGATATATGCTTCAGAGATGGTTGTGTAAATTAATATTGAGATGGGATATGCTATTGCATTTGCAGCCTTTTGAAGATATTCAGCAGGGACTAGGTCTGCTGAAAGGGTGGTGGGTTTCAGTTTCTTGATTAAGGATTGGATAAATGCTGTAGGTACAGGTTGAAAGTTAAAGGATGGGTGGGTATTAGATATGGGGTTAATAGGGTCTAGGTTGTTGGGACCTAGTTGTTTGATAAGGGATTGTATAGTTTCAGTAAAGAAGGTGTTGAAGGTGTTGGCAATATTTTCTGGAGGTTTTTGAAGGATAAACGCAGGGGTAGGGGCAGTAGTATTACCTGGATGGAGAAGACTGTTTAAGCTGGACCAAAATTTTTGTGGTCAATTTTGATGTTTATGTTGCAGGTTACAGTAATAGTCTTTTTTGTCTAACATTATAAACTTCTTAGTATCATTTCTTAGCTGTTTATATACTGGTTGATCATTAGGGTTTTTATTGGTTTTCCAAGATGACCAGGCTTTATTTCTATTCATAATTTTTTGTCTAATTTCTTTGGACAGCCATGGTGCTACTTTTTTCTTTGTTCTGATGGCCCGGGTGGATGCATGATTGTTAAGGATTGGAAGAAATTTGGAGTTAAAGTGTGATACTGCCTCGTCTAGTGGTAGTAGTGTTAGTCTATTCCAGTTACATGTTTGAAGTTCTAATTGGAATTTGGTTTGATTGAAGCTCTTATTGTTCCTGATAGTTCTGAAGCTAGATATTTTGAGGGATATCATTTTTTTGTCTGAGTATATATGTTAGGAGGTGATCACTTATTTCCTCTGGTTGGGTGCCTGCCTTATACATTTGGGGAGGGTTATTAATGAGAATCCAATCTAGTATGCTTTCTTTGTTATTGGGCTTACTAGTTCTGGTGGTGGAGGTTATGACTTGGGAGAAACCATATAGAGTTATGTAAGTAGTAGGGAAGTCCGAGGAACATGTGTTCCAGTCTATATTAAAGTCACCTAAAGCAATAGTTTCTTGTGGGGGGTTTATGGACAGCCACTGTAGAATGTCTTCAAGGATATTGGTGATGTTGCCAGGTGGGATATAAATGCAGCTGATGTTTATAGATTTATGCTGGTTAATTTGTAGTTTTGTAAAGAGTATTTCAGCTTTATCAGCTTGAGGAACTTGACAGTTGGAAATAGTTACATTAATTGAAGATTTATATAAGACAGCTACCCCGCCTCCCTTCTTTGAGGTGCGGTCCAGTCATATTATATTGTAACCTGGAGGAGTAACTTCATTGTCAGTGGTGGATGGCTTAAGCCAGGTTTCTGTAAGACATAGTATATCTGGGGAGTGTACTGCTAAGAGGGCATGCAGGTAGTGGATTTTATTATTTAGGCTTCTGATGTTTAGGTGGCAGATGAGGACAGAGGCAGAGGAGATGTTTAGGTTTTGCAGACTAGAGGGGATATTATATATTGGGTTGGATGCTTCTGATGGGGTTGGTCCTGGGTTGGGGTGGATGTCCCCATCCATTGTGAGGTTAATTTGAGAATAGATTATTAGTTTTTGAAGTTTGAATAATAGTTTGTAGTAGTGTTTAGTTCTAGGGTTAACATAACTGACTAGAATGAGCGGTTGAGTTATTGTAATATGGGAGTTGGAAGGGAGGGGGAGTAGTGGCTGATTAAAGTTATGTGAAAGAGCATGAGTATTGGTCTGTGATCTGGGATAGTGGGAACCTGGAAGGGAGATATGTTCATAAGCTGTGATAAAATATGTAATTATCAGCATGGGTAAAAGGTAGTAGGAGGGCTTTGAATTGAAATGTGGGGTTGAGGCTTGTAGAGGCATTGAAGAGGTTTTGCAACTTACAATTGTTTAACAATGGGTGTGGAAGGGTAGTAGATGAGGGTAAATTAGAGAAATAGGGAGGGTGTTGTAGTTAGGGTGGGTCTAACAATTGCTGATTGGTTCTATAATTAAGGGAGTGGCAGTTGTGGCTATAGATGTAGCATATCTAGGGGCGGGAGGAATTTGGGGGAAGGGTGGGGTGCGCAGCGAGCTTGAGCGGAGTGAGGGCGAGTGTAGCGGGGCTAATGTAAAGAAACCAGCTAGCAGTGGGAAACTAACAACACATTAAGTACAATGAGGCTTTTTTTATTTGTTTGTTTTAAATACTTTCTTACCCTTGTTTTTGCCTTCAGTATACAATTTTTACGTAGTATAGTGTTAGTAATCACTTTTTGCAGCCTTTTCTCACATTAAGCTTTCTTCTGCCAATTGTCTACTATTTTTGTACAGAGCTCAGGAGTTTAAACCCCTGCTTCAGGTTAATGCTATGTAAGTTCTAGTTTTATATGTTTTATGCAGGGAGCTCAACTGTTTTTCCTTAGTTAGTATGATTAAGTTCAGTTTCTGAGTGCTAAAATCTTAGGCAGATAGGCAGATTACTACATTTGAAATGTTAGGAGACACTACAATAGGGAACCAATCACTCAGCACTGTGCCTAAGGATACAATGATGCCATTGATGGAACAGGAATATACCTGAACTGAAGAGATGGGTATAAACTGTGACCTCTGTTTAGAGAGCAGGGCACATCCACAAAAAGAACTTTACCTAATATTACCTACAGGTATTGTTTTTATTTCTACTTGTTGATTGTAGCATATGCACATCATCAAAGAAGTGGCTATGTTTGAATGATGACCATCTGGGCTATGTTCCACAAATGAACAGCTGACTCATGGCTCACTTACAAAAACTGGATGTGAAACACAGTGTTGCTAACTCTTAAATTAAATGAATACACTACAGTGTCACCACTGTGCCCTCAGGTCTAACAAAGAGTTGGATTTGCATCTATATGTAATTTGAATTATTTCAGACTGTCCCTTTTATCTCCTTTTTAACATTTCTATTCTATAATTATGAAAGAAGTACATTTTTAAAATGTTTTGCCTGTCTTGTCTGGGATGGCCAGCTACAGAGATTAATTCCTCTGTTTCTACCCCTTTTAATCACCCAGCTTACCCTCTGGATTTGGCCTGTCAACCTGTTCACAGTTGATGAACATTTTTTCCATCTTCAGTGATAAAGTGGGGCTATTCAGATGTTCTGCCTCTGTCAGCCATTGCTGACTGCAGAGATTTTTTTGTATGATCTATGACCTAAGCATCCCTGAGAGAAGGCATATGCAACAACATATAAGTATGCTGATAAATGCCCCCGGCTGTGACGTATTAACAGCCACCATTCTTGCTGTGTGCAAAATACATTTGTGTAATACTAATGTTGTTTTTCAGCCTTCATAAGAGAGTAGGATTGCACCACAAAAAGTATGTCCTTCCTCTAAGTAAGCTGGCCATCAGGTAATCAAGTCTATTCTTTCCTGCTAACCCTCCAGTTTCCCAGTTCATTATTTAGTCCTGGGTAACTTGTGTTAAACATAAGTGACCTTCCTCTGCACTGATGGGCTGGCTTTCTCAAAATAAATAGTCAATATAATTTCTAGGTTGGCTTCCTTGTCCATACAAGTTGCATTCTGTATTTTACACTTACATTATATCATTTATTTTTCCTCACTTCTAAAAATATACACATTTCACCCATTGGTCATTCAAATGCAATTTATACTTGTCCTCACCAATAGTTATTTTAATTGCAAAACATAAGGACATCAAATGAAAGGAAACAAATCTTTTGGACTTTGCTGGACACAGTTTGCCAAGATGGTGCTCTTATCTATTCATTCAGTTGTACAGATTGTGCTTAGAGGACACTACAGATCTTGAAGCTGTTTACCATCCATCATTCAATAGCTATCTTAGCATTGAGGTAAAGCTATCGGTACCAAAGCTAAGCAATAGCTGTTTTATTGTGCCATAGTTTTAACTTTGTCTGGCATAAATTATAAAGGTTATCAACTTTTAACATATTTCTTCCCATAGTCCAGGGTTTGATTCCATCAGCCTCCGTTCGTCTATTGTGCATGGGTCAGTGGTGGGTGTGTGTGAAAATGTGTGTGAAAATGGTCACTGTAGCTCAGTGTTCTGCCTTGATAAATAAACAAATGTCCTACTTCTCCATTCCTTCTGTTTTGGGGATAATGCATGTCTTAGCTATGTATTAAATGTGCATAATGTACAGAACCATGTGCTTACCTGCCCATCTCTGCGCCCTTTTATATCACAGTATGGCATTTCATAGACACAGTACTGCACCTCTATCAACCTTGTTGCTGTTATACAGTTAATTTATTGTATAATCTCTGTATTAGAAGTGTGCATTTTTCATGTGTTTTAGCTGTCTCAATGCAGCAGTGTAATGTGATACTGTCACAGGTGCTTTTTTTTTTTTAATCAGTGGCCATTTGTGTTATAAAATCATACTCTGTACTGTGCCTGAACACCCATGATTTCAAGGTCATGACAGATTTGTTCTGTGGCATTATAGCTTACATGACATTCTCTTCCATCAAAAAAGAAACCTGAAAAAAGATGACACGTGGAATGTATATAAAGGCAAGAAAAATATGCTTGACATAAATGAAACTAAATTTTTTTTTTTAGTATTGGGTCATGGATAACACTGCAAAGTTAAACATAAATAACTGTGGAACATTCCATAAAGGATATATATATATATATATATATATATATATATATATATATATATATATATATATACATGATAAAGCAATGTGTCAATCAAGGAAGATGAATCTCTTCTAAAATGTTTAACAAAATATGACACATTTTAACAGGTGCACAAAACTACTGCAACAAAGTAAAATAAGGAAATACGGAGCATACATGCTGAAAGTGCTAAAATTGGAACACAAAACGAAACAATGATCTTTCAGCAAATGTTATTTTATATGACAAGTGATTGATTGGCCAGATGGCATTTGTCATTCAGCATTTTTTTGTACCACAGAAATAATTGAGATCTGAAGGAGTAAAGGAACTATGAAGACACACAATGTATTCAACCTGATACAAATTATGCTATTCTGCTTGCAAACTATTACAAAATGTCAGTCTTAAGCTATCAGTCTGACAGCCTTCACCATTTACCTCGCTTTTACAGGAAAAATATTCATCAGCCTAACAATATGCACTGAGTCTTTTTTAATTTGGCATTATCTAAGTAGTGATATCAGGTGGCAAAGCAACAATCTTTATACCAGTGAAGGGTAAGGAATAATTATTTAATTATGAGGGAAGCATACGAAGCTCAAGTCTTCAGAATAGGAAGTGTACTGCTTAGTTTAAGGTTCTGCTACAATGACACTGAGCATGTCATAGTGGGAAGATGACTGTTACTGGGTGAAAAATTAAGGTAGCACCAACGATATCTGGATCATACACTGAGTGCTGTGTTACACACAAAAAAGAGGGAGAAGGTGAGTTTTGCATTCTTTTTAACTTTTTTTCATTTTCTCCAAGTAGGCATCACTTTGAAGTTTGTATAGACACCAGGAGTGTGGAGGCTTACTCCTTAATGACAGTCTTGGGGTTTATTCTACCACAAAAAAGATCATGTATTTTCTAGCCCCTTATAAGTTACTTAAGTTTGGCGTGTATTTAGTTTTAGAGGTTACATGAGCAATTTGCTTTTTTTTTTTCTTTTCTTTTTTTTTTCTTAGTTTTCAGGATCAGCCAAATGGCTCGCCGTCCGGCAACCAACTGAACAATTCATTCTATCACTGGAGCATGAGCCCTATGGCCCATTCACTTCTTAGTGGAAGCAAACAATTTGTTAGGAACAGGTCAGTCTGCAGATCCTGCTGATTGTCCTTGCCCCAGTACTTGCAGCTTGCTATCTCAATCACTGCAATCATTTCGAACTGCATGCACAGTTCTGCACATGCATGAGCTCTCAATAAAGAGGTACACCACTTGTAGAATGGGTGCACAAGGCTGCACCTGCAGCCAGTCATGCACCTGCATTTCTACAGTAGTCACCAACACAGCAAACCAAAGTGTTTCACTCCAATCAAGATAAGTGACCCAGTATTGGATGCTAATTCCGATCTTTTTCTACCTTGTCCATTCAGCACCATCCCACTCAGTTAACATGAGTCATTTGGGGTGCAATCAGCCCTCTATTCCTCTGAATCATGGGAATAGGTCCCTGGACTGATTTTCTTGTTGTCAATGATGTGGAAAGTGATCTTTCATAGGAAATCCCCTCAAAACTTAAGAGGAGTGATTGCTGTACTGGTGTAGCTTGTATGCATCGTATAAATGTTGCGCATGTTAAATATTCTGAAACCTCATTCATCAGTTTAGAGCCAGATTCATTAACAGCTTCACTAAGTGCAGCTATCATGTAGGCAACGCAGTGTGCCATGCACATGATAGTGTACTATTTTAGGTTCATAGGTTCATAGGTTGGTACTGGGCTATCTGCCCGAAGGCATATATTAGCCCAGCTACGTTGTGCGGTATTCACCGCCCCTTTAATAGTTCCCTAGACCCTTGTACTATCAGCTAGTACCCTTGGCCCCTATCTAGTAGTGCTGTTGGTGTGATCCCCGGTGTGAACTTTCTCTTACCCATCCACTCATCAAGGTTCCTCTTGAAGAGTGATAGTGAAGGGGTCTGTCTTATGTAGAATGGGACCCTGTTCCATAGTAAGGGAAGTCTTTGCGAAGGGAATCTATCCCTCCAGCATGTTTTATTCATTGTTGTGTTGAGGTTTATATCCCTAGAGCATGTAGCTCGAGTAGATTTGGTTTTGCTAAGATGGAGCATGTTCAACAATTCTGGGTTGGACATGGCTCTGTACGTTAGACAGAGATCGCCTCTGAGAAAGTGGTATGCAACAGAGAACAGTCTTAGCTTTTTCAATTGTGTTGCATAGGGCAACTGTTTGAGGCCAGTAATCCTCTTGGTTAGGTAACTCTGTGGTCTCTCCAGCTGCTGGAGATGTCTAGCCAGGTACATTCCAATTGGTGCATTGTACACAATAATGGGTCTGATGAGGGAAGAGTAGAGGGGCACCATTACATCCTTAGATCTTGATGCGAACCCTTTCTTGATCAGATGGGTCACATAGAAGGATTTTCTAACCACTTTGGCAACATGGTTATCAAAGGAAAGCTGACTATCTACTTGGGTCCCTAGATCCCTTATTTCTTCTTCAGATTTCAGGGATTACCTCCTATGTTGTAGTTTGCGGGTACTCTGTTTTTTCCAAAGGGGATTACTACGCATTTTTTTGCATTTAGCTTGAGACCATGGCTTTGACACCATGCATCAGTCTCATTTAGGCCCTTCTGGAGGATCTCCATGTTGGCCGGAGACTCTATTATAGCACCCAGTTTGCAGTCGTCCGCAAACTTAGTCAGCCACAGCCCTTCTGTGCTTGCCTGTACTTCTGAGAAGTATATGCGAAACAGGGGGGGGCCCCAGAACAGAGCCCTGAGGCACACCACTCGTTACTGGTCTGGATTCGGACATAGATCCCGCTACTCTTACTTTATGGGATCTGTCTGAGAGCCAGTTTGCGATCCATCTTGTGACGTAAGGGTTTATGCCCAGGCTGGTGAGCTTATCAATAATACCCAAATGGGGAATGGTGTCAAATGCTTTAGCAAGGTCAAGGTAAGCTGTGTGTACCTCCTTTCTCTTATCTATAGCCTGAGTAACTGTCTCAAAGAAATCCACCAGATTCAGGAGGCATGATCTGCCCTTGACGAAGCCGAACTGTGTGGGGTCCAGTGACTGGAGGTTCCCAATCTCTCCATTTATGAGTTCCATAATGATTCGCTCCATAGCCTTACAGATCAGACTGGTCAGGCTTATTGGTCGGTAGTTCCTGGGGTCAGTTGTGGCCCCACCCTTGTGTAGCGCGACCACCATTGCTGTGCTCCATTCTATGGGCACATATCCTGTGGAGAGGCTGAGACTGAACAGGGTATTAAGATGCAGGGTTAATTCCTTTTGGAGCTCGCATATGACACAGCCTGGGACACCATCTGGTCTCATGGAGGCAGTGTTTTTAGCTTTAGATAGAGCCTTGTTAACCAACGTATCAGTAATAATTGGACTTACACAATCCCCTGGAATGGTAATAGGCCCTGAAGGTGGTGAGGGGGGGGATCTGCACTGAACCTGTCAGCCAAGATGTTGGCAATGTCAGAAGGGTCAGTGTATTTTGTTCCATTTTGTACTAGCTCAGAACACACCTGAGCATTGCCATTTAGGTTTTTGACGTAGCCATAGAAGGCCTTATGGTTATCCTTGGCATCCTTGACAACTTTCTTTTCAAAATTAGCTTTAGTTGACTTGATTTTGTATTCATTAAATGGCTCTACACTTAGTATAGAGCTGCAAAACAACGGTAAATGGCTGAGTATGCTAATGATATCATGAGAAGCTGAATTACATGCTAATTTACCCAACCAGCATGGCAGAACTAGTCATGAAGCTAAAAGCAATTGTGTATGCTCAGTGTAGCCATTTGCCCTGAAATCCAAATCTTTTTGGATTACAGTTATAATTACACAGAATAAAAACATGTTTGTATTTGTTGATGCCATTAGAAAGTTGCATGTGCAGCAGGCTTTAATTAAAGTTGCTGCTGCTGCTGCTACTGTTGCCAGACGTATGCTAAGAAGATGGATTTTTTTTATACTCTGGCGTACTATGGACTTCATGACACAGAATATTGCACAGCAAAACTGGCTAATCAGGGAAACAGTATGGCAAATATGCAACCTCTTCCATCTTCATCTGAGCCCTAAACTAAGTGTGGAACCTGTTTGAACAAAAAAAAAATAACTGTTTAGCTCCATATGCGAGTAGTTATATGACTCTGAGTTGACACATTTGCCTTGTGTACAGTAATGCCAGTAATATGATGTGATGTCTGCAGACTTTGCACAATAATGTGCATCAAACATTTTACTTTTCCACACATATATGGAACTGTAACTACATTAGTGTGCAAAGGTCGATGCGCAGTTATCCATCACTGGCACAGGGTGGCAGTGGGGGAGAATACCAGAGGGCAAGCCTACCACCAAAGAAGTGAGTGTGAATTATTGAACTGTATTGCCTACTTGAAAGGTCTGCAGTTTACCCACTGGTGTTATCTTCCATGTAAGAACCAACATCAATGGAGAAAATAAGTAAAAAATTTAAAGCTACATATTAGCACAGTTAAGTAAATAAAGTCTCCCCAAAAAAATAAAGGAAATGAAAAGCAAGTATATACTTCATGTAAAGAGGACAACAGCTATGTAACTGCTTAGTACATTGAAGCATTAACCAAAGTAATATACATCTTTTCCAGTACAAATGGGTAAAAAGTGCTGTTGGATATCCACTTATGTGGAGAGCATTCAGTTATATATCACATACTTAAGACACTTGGGGGCTACAAATGCCAATCTGCTAAACTTGCTAGAAAGTGATTCAACATTCTTCTGCAATAACTTACCAAGTGGACATAGAAAATGACCCATCATATCGTGTTACATTCTTCACAAAGTTTGTAATGTAAAAAATAACTGATACACATGCTTGCGCCTCCAGCAAGTGACAAACGATGCATACACTAAGCTGTGGAAATACTGGGAAATGCAATTCATTAGTAAGGTTGAAATACAGCATGTTTGTAACAAACAGCTGATTACCTTTGCATCAAGTTAGCTGTGACACTAGAAACATGTTTTGCAAGTAATTAACAACACGCATCTCTCTGAATAAACAAACTCTCCTAGCACTATAAACAATTCCTTGCCTACATGATTACTTTGATGTAGTGCATATTCAGCCCTGTGAGCACTGCTAATATACAAATGATATGTGAACTCACTAGCATTCATGAATTCTAAAATCTGCACTAAGTACAGGGGATGTAAACATGGTCCACAGACCTACATGATCGCAGGGACACTCCCTACCTCTGGAAGGACAAGCACTGAGAAGTGTTACCTGCTAAGCGCTTGCAAGTGTGAATGGTTACTTTGACTGAAGTATCAGTCAAGGTGTGTCAAGAAGAAGATACTGACAATAAATGTTGTCGTTACTACTGACTGACTTATGAGAGAAACACTCCTAACATTGATTTCAATTTTTTATGTCAGCAGGTTCTGCCTCTTAATACAATGTATCTGCAATTCTTAGGAAGTAAATTACTCCCTGAAACATATATCAACTACAAAGCAAAGCACATAACAGTCTTGTTAGACAGACATAGATATTTGAATGATGTTCACAAAATAAAGAGAAGCAAAGCAGCGCAGTGCTCAAATGATTTATTTTATATTGGCTGAGGAAAGATTATGCTCTGTTGCCAGTGTTACAGCCGTCCACACATCTAACTGAAAATTACACAGGACAAAGGTCAGGAATTGTTTCTATTGCACCAGTAACATCAATTGATATTATTTAACATATTGAGTACAAGTAACAGCTTTTTTATCTTCATAGAATAATGTGTGTGGCCTGTAGTGCTAAGAATCTAAACTGTTTCTTGTAAATGCCCTGGTGTTCCAGGGTATTAATTCAGACATGGCTGTGTCTGTGTGAACATAGTGATGTTTAATGAACATATGTTCATGTGGAAACACTCATAGGTTCATAAGGGATTACTAGTCTAATGACCCAAGAGCCCTTATAAGCCTAGCCATATTTAATCTGAATTTTTCACTTTTTAATTACTTGTTGAACAAAGTTCACAGAGGTATGACCCTATGTTATAGTATCTGATACTGACTTCCTCTGTCCATGAGGGGCATAGGTGCCACCACAGGAGTACATTTTCGATTAACTATTCATTGATCTAGGTTGTACTTGAAGAGGGTCAGGGAAGGGCTATGCTTTACATGAATAAGAAGCTTGTTCCAGAGAAGGGGTAGTCTCTGAGAGCTAGATATACCTCTCTAACATTATTTATTTCTGCCAGAGGCTAAGTTAAGATGCCTGGAATGAGTGTCCCTCATGCTGTTTGATTTATGAATTTTTAACATTTCCATCAGGTCCAGATTGGAGACTTCCCTGTAGCCCAGACATGGATTTCCCCTTACTAGTGTATAGGAGACAGAAAACTAATAGGGCTTTCAATCATTCTGTGTTGGACTTATTTTTTATATCCTGTATCTTCCTGGTGAGAAACTTCTTGGGTCGCTCCAATTGTTGCAAATATTTGGTAAGGTAAATGCAAAAGGGTGCAGCATTGTACTCAATCATTGGTTTGATGAGGCATGAATACAACAGAATTATAATGTCCTTTGATTTGGATGCCATGCCCTTACTTATAAATTGTGCCATGGAGAAGGACTTTCTCACCACTGTGGACACATGGTGGTCAAAGTTCAGATTACTATTCATCTGAGTACCCAGATCACGTAGCACTGGATCTTCACTTAGAGGGTACTGTTTATGTTGTAATTAGCTGGAGTAGTTCCTTTCCCAAAGGGAATAATTATGCATTTCATGTGGTTAGTTTCAATCCATGGCTCTAGCACCAGTCATTTGTCTGTGTTCATCTTTTCTGTAGTATATGAGTATCATTCAGGGATTCAATTATTGCCCCCAGTTTGCAGTCATCCATGAACGTGGCCATCCAAAGGCCATCTATATTTGCCTTGACTTCTGAGAAAGAAATACTGAATTGGAGAGGGCCTAGCACAGAACCTTATGGTACACTGATGGTGAATGGCCTCTTGTTAGAGGTGAATTCACCCACTTTGACAGTATGTGTCTGTGTCCTGTTGGTGACACATTTGACTACCCGCCTAATGATGTAGGAGGTTTATGTCCAGTTGAGAGAGTTTCTGTATAATGCCTGCATGTGGAATTGTGTCAAATGTCTTGTTCAGGTCATGGTAAGGTTGTACGCACAGTCTTTCCCTCATCCATGGCTTTGGTGACCTTCTTGAAGGTCAGATTTAACAGACATGATCTAACCTTAACAAATCCAAACTGGATTGGGTCCAGAGTCTGGAGATTACCTATGTCCTTGTTAATATGGCCCATGATGATTCTTTCCACAGCCTTACAGATGAGGCTACTCAGGCTTATGGTCTATAATTCCCTGGGTCAGTTGATGGATCCTGCTTGCACAGCAGGATGACTGTTGCTGTCCTCTATTGTGCCAGAACATTTATTTATTTATTTGATTTATTTGACATTTGTTTACCAGGATAGTCCATCTGAGTTACATAACCTGTTTTCAGCGGAGGCCCGGGGAGAAAAGCTCCACATTTATGACTTGGTTACACATTTATACAATTGGATTGCTTATACAAGACTTCACAATTGGAAATTTGTGACAAGCACTTAGAGTTACTTATATAATACTTAACCATGTCGTACTAAACATTTAGATTTACATATATTCACAATTAGACGATTGGCTTCATAGAGGTAAGAGTATTAGACTCTACTTGATTATCATGACACAGATTGGTGTCAGTCAGTTAGAATGCTTAGACCTTGGTCAGTACAGGTAGAATGGCAGGGGCAAAAGGTACATAGCTGCTAGTAGATGGCTTGGTTTCCAAACTGTTGCTGAGTTTGTTAGTAGATTAGTTTTACAGAAAGGAAGTTAGTGCATTGTGAGGAGGTAATATAGAGGAATAGATGGAGGATTAGCCTGGAGCTAGGTATGTGCATAGCTATGATTTGTTTAAGTATTTTTTAAGAATGATTTAAAGAGAGATAAGCTAGGAGTTGGCCTAATGTTTGCTGGGAGTGAGTTCCATAATTTTGAGACAGAGTATGGGTATAGAGGTTTTCCTGAGATTTTGGAAGTTTTGTAGGTTTTGAGTAGGTTTTTGACTGTACAGGTGAATCTTTTGCAGCATTTTTGAAAAATAAAAATCTCTTAACATCTATGTTAAGCTCAGAGCTCGACCTGCTGGTTCGATTAACTTAAAGCTATTTGGACACACATCTTAAAAGCAAGTAATGCAAATGGTTATCATAGAATGGGCTGCAATTGCATCACTCTGGGTTATTTTAAACACATGGATGTCATTATAACAGTTTAGTGTCCTAGCAACACCTCTGAATGCATATTCTTTATCAGTGAACAATAATGCAATTTTTATACAAGCTGTACAGAAACATAATTGGGCTGTATCAAGATGATAAATAGAGGCCAGGTTCAGAAACCTTTTCCTCATTTTGTTAAGCAACCTTGTATGACTAGTGGCAATATGCAGAGTGGATGTGATTCAATAAACCCAGCTACCTGACATGGTTCGGCCAAATAATGTGGTCAACTATGTTATATGCTAATGACCATATAGTGAACTTCTGTGTATGATAATAAGGCAAAACAAGATGAAGGATTGATTCATAAATGTTTAAATTGTGTCCAGCTATGCTAAGCTTGCTTTAGATTTGAACTTATGTTCAGATGATATATATCACTCAAATATGCTTAGGAGTGGGGCAACCATTGTGAATGTATATCTGCAAGTGGTCCTAATTGCAGCTGCTTTGGGTAATGGTGATTTACATCTCCCCCACACAAAAACAATAGAATTCTGTACTCTAAAATTTCTTCCTTAATGCAGTGAGGCTTTCTGCATCTCGTAGAGTAGGTTCACCCCTCTGGGCTAGATGAGTGCACTAATTAGGGCTTAGCACATTATTGTTTATGAATTGCCAAGTTTATGGAATGAAAAAACACATTAAACATCATGAAGATTATAACACAATACCATGCCGTGCCTGAGCACCTGTGGACAGCTCCATGCAGATGAGGAAAACAAATTAAAATAAGATGGAAGGAATCATCAGCCCATAATTACCCATCTGAAGATGGAGTCGCTATCGAGCATTTACTCACAGCAGCAAACCAAGGGAGGGAGGACCAGCATGTCTCAGACTTTAAAGTGCCAATGGAAGTATAATAATAATACAGTGCCTATTAGTTTGTCATCCGTCGTAAAAATGATATGCTCATCAATGCCATCATTGCACAAAGGAGGGGATATGTGAGAAATGATTTAGGCACCAGTTCTTTGCCATTTTTCCTGACATCTTTGAAGATGGGACAACTGTGGCTGGAGAAAGTGAGGATAGTGCTAATTTTATAGGATAGAGATGGTGTAAGAAGGAGTACTCATCCAGAATTATTACAGCCAGACTCCTGCAGAAGGGCTATACCAGATCACAGTATAAGGCTGATGCCTGGAATAGTTTAGCCAAGGCTGTCTACTGTGCTACTGACATACCATACAAAGAGGAACAGTCCAATCAGCACTACAGTGATCTGAGTTGACATAATT